>NW_024081984.1:283296-401425 GCF_003009895.1 Hyaena hyaena | reverse complement strand
CCCTATGTTTTTTTCAAGCCCTGCTATTAATTTTACCATTATTATTCTAAAGTCTTGTTCAGTTATGCTGCTGATATCTGTTTTGAGCAGTTCATTAGCTGTCATTTCTTCTTGGAGTTTCTTTGGAGGAGAGCTCTTTCATTTCATCATTTTAGTTACCTCTCTGGCTCTTGTTAGTTTTAAAATCCTGTTATGCTCTCTGCACCTATGAGTGCTGCTGTATCCAAGATGACTCTTTGACTGTCCAGGGCCTATCCTTTCAGAGAGTGTTTTTTGAATGGTATCTCTTGGTCTTTCTTGTTGGGCCCTTGGTTATTTTATTTTTCTATTCATAGTGATATTTGGGACTCTCCACCTTGTGTACTCTGGCTTGTTTCTTGAGGTAGCCCTGGAAAAGAAAACAGACAAACACACACGGTGCAGGAACACACAGATGCAGAGACTAATTCAACTAACATGCAAACCGAGAGGGAAAACGTAAAAGTTAAGAGAAAAGATTGAGGAGGGAGGGCAAATAATAGAGAGTATAAAATACATGAAAGGGTCAAAAAGGGGAAAAGAAAAGGAAAAAAGAAGAAAACCAATGGACAAAGAACGGTTTAAAGCATGTAACCAGATTTCTCAGCTAGTTAAATAGCCATGTGTATGCAGTGCTGGTTGAAGAGCATAGAGAAAGAGAGAGAAGACAGGATGGGGATGAGGTAAAATTGGAAATAGAATGAATAGGCAGAAGGGATAAGAAGCTTTTTTCAAAGAGCTAAAGGGTAGAATATGGTTGTATAGGTGAGAGAAGGATGCTGGTATTATCCAGAGAGACTGTATAGTCCAATTACTCCTGAGAGAACAGATGAAAACGTCGGTAGGTGTAGAATTTACATCTACAGAATGGACTCGTGATTGTTTAAGCAAGCCGGTGACTGGTAACTGGAGTTAATCAGGTCAGTGTTCTGGGGGAAAAGAAAAGAGAAAAAAAAAAAGGGAGGAGGGCACCTCTCAGGCAGGGATGGGCGTGGCGTGATCCAATGCCTCAGGCGGGAGCTCTGCCTCGGCGGTTGTGGGGAGGAGAGTGGCGGTGCTCCAGTCCCTTCTTGAACCAAGCGCTGCACCTCGCTCTTTTGGGCGTGTAAACTCTCCGTGCCGGGGGGCGCCGCCGAAGTTGGTTGCACTCTTCAACCCAGGCCAGTCCCAGTCTCCTAATCCCAGTCAGCGCGCCCCGCTGAAAGTGCCTTAGACACAGCGTCCCAGGCAACCCCCTCGGGCAATTCCAGGCCCCCTGCCGAGCTCTGGGGTTAGAGTCAGAATCGCTGCTTCTGTCTCTGGGTCGGGCCGGCGAGCATGCGCGGGGGCTTGTCTGCCAGGTGCGCAGAGCCCGCTGGAGTGAGGAAAACCGGGTCCCTCTATGTTTAGTCACCCGAAACACGAACTCGTGGGCAAATCTCCCAGTTTTTAGCTCTCTGCCTTCCCTCTCAAGTCCCAGCCAGCCAGGAGCGCCGACGCCCAGTGTCCGCGCACGGGGCTCTTTCAGGGGCCCCAGCTGCCCGGGAGGACAATGGCGGCAGGCGCGCCGCTACTCTGAAGCCCAGCCGCCAGGAGCAGCACAAAGCAGCAGTCTGTGCGCTCAGCCCCTCGGGGACCATTTGGCGTGAGGGGACCTGACGTGCAGGTATTTGGTGCTCAGGGTGTTTCTATGCCCCGGGCGGAGCTTTTTTCCTCGAGTGGAGGTTTCTTCCCCGAGCGGAGGTTTTTCTGTTTCGGACTCTTTTTTCCCTCTCACTCCCCGTAGAGGGTAGAGGGGGATCGCCTCCGACCCTGGAGTCTCCGATCCCGGCCCGATTTTATCTTCCCCAGTTCGCACTCATGTTAGAAGGCTCTCTCAGTGGATTCTGCATCCTTTTTCTCCCAATCTCTCAGGTTTCGTAAGGTTTCCAATGGCTTCAGATCTTTTCTGTGTGATGTATGGGCGCGAGTGCAAGTACGGAGCTCCTTACTCCTCCGCCATCTTGCCCCTCCCCCTGGAAGAGTAGAGTCTGTTTATTTTCACCTGTGTAAGCCACTTATCTCTAGTCCAGATGTTACTGGTCTACCAGGGAATCTGACCTAGAATACTAGTTTATAAATTAGTTCTTTTTACACTTTGTTGTAATGTGTGTGGTTTAGTGGGAAAAATACAGGTTTCTAATCTCCTGTTGCTTCTGTGTGCAGACTGCCTATTATGAGCCAGTCAATTTGCATATGCTATTACAAATCTCCACAGTAATAGTCTTGAAGGTCAGTGATGTCCCTGTTTTATACAGAAGGAAATAGACACTCAGAGCCCTTTAAGTTTTTTGCCCAGAGAGCCGCTACGAGGAGAGCTGGGATTCAAACCCAGAAATAGCAGACCTAACAGCACTTCTTTTTAACAAACTGTTCCTAGTGAAATTCTGTTAGTATGTTATAGAGAAAAGAATACAGATTTAGAAGGCAATCAGTTTGGGGGCCTTTCAGAACCAACTCAGGTACTATTAGCTGTGTGACTTCCTCTTTCTTCATCTCAAGTTCCTTTTTTGCAAACTAGGGATACTAGTGCTCACATTATAGGATTATTATAAAGACTAAATGGAAATGCATGTAAGGTCTTTGGTGCATTGTAGGTTTTCAAACTACCCCTCCAAGTTAAGACCCCTTCTGCTGAAAGTAAATGTCAGCACTGACTAGCATTAAAGAGAATTTTAATTAACTATCCTGAAAACAGAAGATACTGATTAGAGAATTCCCATTGTGTTTTTTTATTGTAGGTCTTTTGAAGAGTAGAACAGATTTCAATCCCAGCAGCAATGTAATTTGTAGTGGGCGTGTTTTCTTTTTCTTTTTAATCCTTTATTTTAATCTCATTTCGAGTTGCAAAATTTTCTGAAGGGTCTTATTCTGCCTATGGCCCTAGGCTGGAATTTTCTCTTAGCCTATTGATGTGGTGAGCTGTTGGAAGAGGTAGGAGTGATTTAGAATGAGATGGCATTAGGAAACAAATGAGTTGAACACATATTTTTCTGACCACTAGAATTTCGATTGAGCTAACCGGTAAATTTGTGAGTTTTATTTGCAAAACAAGTAAAGTTCTTTGACTGAAACTTTCTTTTTCTCTTTAAAATTGTTTTTAGGATGCAGAATAGAAAACTGTGATTCTTGCTTTAGCAAAGACTTTTGTACCAAGTGCAAAGTAGGCTTTTATTTGCATAGAGGCCGTTGCTTTGATGAATGTCCAGATGGTTTTTCACCATTAGATGAAACCATGGAATGTGTGGGTGAGTAGTTTTTCATGTAACTTTCTAATGTCAACTTTTATTTTAACACCTGTTCCTTGAAAAAATGATGCATGCTGGATATATTCAACCTAAAAACAAATTGGTTCTCTTGTTAATGAGAACTGAAAATTATTTAAGTTCTTTGCTGCCTTGCTGAATTTTTTTAGGCATCATAACATTGGTAGTCTCACATTAAATCTTACTACAAAATTTGCTAGTCATACATTGGCTAGATTCAACTACTTAAACGGTGGTATGTTTTTATCATCCGTAATACATACATAGATTAGAAGTTGTAAAAAGCAAAATTTCAAGCAGTACCGTGAACTATTCTATCACTTTTAATGTATCTTTTAAAACATGTTTTAAGGTTTATTTTTGAGAGAGAGAGAGAGAGTGCGCGAGCAAGCATGAATGGGGGAGGGGCAGAGAGAGAGGAAGACACAGAATCTGAAACAGGCTCCAGGCTCTAAGCTGTCAGTACAGAGCCCAGTGTGGGGCTTGAACTCACAAACTGTGAGATCCTGACCTGAGCTGAAGTCAGACGCTTAACTGACTGAGCCATCCAGGTGCCCCACTTTTTAATGTACCTTAATTATGGAGCTTCCCATTTAGCCATTTAAAAAGTTGAAAAGAAAAATTTTGTGCAAAATGTTTTGTCAATTATTTGCTGCATGTTGGAAAGTATATTTAAACTATGTTACTTTTTACTCAATTTAGATATCTAGAATGTATAATTTAATATATACTGCTCATGAAAAATAGTACACATTTAAAAAATGTTACACTTTTTGAGTGTTTGAAAAACACTTAGATATTTTTATACAGCTGGTTGGAATGTAAAGATCTGTGAGTACCTACATTTTGATGGATGCCTAATCTAATGAATCTAATCTCCAGGTGTAGCAGCATCACCACCCACCCTGGATTTTGACATGTTATACATGTGATAGGATTTATAACAGATTTGTATATTAAGTGAGGCTTTCCATCCCCTTAAAATGGAAACTTAAAAAAATGAGAACTTTATTTCTGCAGAAATATTTTTGAAATAGTCTGTAATGATCTATTTGAAGACCTACAGAGAACACATTCAAATAACGGGATTTTGAGGAAATGTGTACTAATATTTCTGTTTACGTGTGGGTTAATATGTCCATACAAGTGATAACCTATTTTTAAAAAGGCAGGTCATCAGAAGAGAATATTCAGAATGTTGAATTTGCTTTTGGGAGGCAAGACCCACACCCATTGCAAATGTTCAGTGGAAACTCTTATGAAAACCTTAAATATAAAAATATACAAATAGAGCCCTATGTACTTCCCTGAATAAAAACTCTTAAATAGCTTTGAAAAATCTAAGCATAACCACTATGCCTGCTGAGATCTGAAATGCCAAAATACTGTGTGGACTCGGGGACTTAGTCGTCCTCTGCTACTGCAAAGGGGCTTTTGCACGGTGAATTCCTTGAGGAGTTTAACTTTGCATATTTTTATCCTTTTATTCCCCACCCTAGGTGTTTGGAGGGTAGCCTGTGTCTCCACTATATGAATTTACAAAAGGAGATACTAAAAGCTTTTACATAAAAACCTACATTTTCAAATATCTGACCATACTTGCTTATAGTAATATAGAGCACCAGTTTAGGGAATGAGAGATACAGACAGTGGTTTCTAGACACCTATTGAAAGAATTTTGATACTTAGAAGATGCAAAAACAAACTCCCTATTCTTTTCACAGAGTACTGGCTTCCGCAATAAAAACCAGCACACTTATAAATTTCTGTGGGGGCATTTAGAATTAACCTGTAAAATTTTGTCTTCTGTCATAATTGGAAAAGAGGATTTTTTTCTATTGGTTTTGGCTATTGAATCTTTTAAAGACTCTATGTTTCAGAGTCCTTAGAATGGACCAATGGCATTCCTTTAAAAAATGAACCCAGACAAATACAAAGTAAAACTTTTTAAATTAGTTATGTGGCAGACCCTTGATGTAGATGAAAGTAACCCTATGGTTCAAAATATTAAAGTGCCCGAAAGGGGAATACAGGTCTTTGTGGGCTGTAAAACTTAATTTATCTGAAGGGGGTGTGGAGAAACACAACAATATAAGTTGGACAGTGGAGCAAATCGACACCAAATTGTTATTTGTGTTCGTATTTTTTCTCTTTTTTCTTTATTAGAAGGATGTGAAGTTGGTCATTGGAGTGAATGGGGAACTTGTAGCAGAAATAATCGCACATGTGGATTTAAATGGGGTCTGGAAACCAGAACACGGCAAATTGTTAAAAAGCCAGCAAAGGACACGATACCCTGTCCAACCATTGCTGAATCCAGGAGATGTAAGATGGCCATGAGGCATTGTCCGGGAGGTGAGTTTAGAGAATTAATGATGATGGCCTCTGTGCTTTCTGACTTCTCTTCTTCCCTAGCCGTCTTCCCTCTTCATAGAAGAAACCCAATAATATTACTGGTGACAGGGTAAACTGTACACAGTATTTAATAAGAGACAAATGCTTAAATTGTGAAGAACATAAAGTGAATATTTCACTTTCATGATACCTTGAAAATGATTTAGTAGACTACATGACAAATGAACTTTCTAAAATGAGAGTTCTAGAAAAGTGTGTGTGTGTGTATGTGTGTGTGTGTTGCTGATGTGTCATAAAAGTGGGTTCTGATGAAAGCAGGCCTTGGCAGATGTTGCTCTGAGGGAAGTGGCCAACTTTCAGTTGAGAAGAGTTTAGATTAGGAGGGTTTATGAAATCTGTAAAATCATCTGGATCATTACTAGTTGAAGATGACAACTTAAAATAAACTTGCCCAAACACTGGGAGGAATAAATATTGTCTTAATGTTACCACAATTAGCCGGTTCCTTTTGTTTGGATAATAATTTGTAGAAAACAGCTACTGGTATGTGTGTGTTTATTCATGTCTTTGTAGTAATTTTGCTGATTTGCGGTAATTATTCTGTAATAACAGGATTAGGCCCATTTACAAATGAGGAGAAGTGTACACAGCTCAGGTGCTGGCTGAAGCTGAGTCAGGACGTTGAAATGCAGTTTTTAGTGATGTCACTGTGATTCTTAAAGCATAATCGCTTGTTACGATTTATTTTATCACCAGCGGATGCTACATTGCCAGAGATGAAGTGGGGATTTTTCTAGTGCACAAAATAGAAAAGCAAAAAAAAAAAAAAAAAAAAAAATGGTGTTTGGAAAACTGCCCTTGAAAATAATCAAAATGCTTGTTTGCCTCTATTCTTGCTCTTGGTACATAGCTTTTCAGCCTTTAGCCCCTGTTATTGGTATGTAGCTTTTCAGCTCTGTGGCTATAGCCCAGAAAGAGAATATACATCTGCTTACATGGATTTATATTCCTATTATGCTTCCTCACAGAGAGGTCTATGATCCATGG
This sequence comes from Hyaena hyaena, assembly GCF_003009895.1. Lineage (NCBI taxonomy): Eukaryota > Metazoa > Chordata > Mammalia > Carnivora > Hyaenidae > Hyaena > Hyaena hyaena. The sequence continues at coordinate 394,721 of NW_024081984.1, read as the reverse complement.
AGGAAGACAAAACTTTTAAGACTTGAAGACTCCAGTCGGCTTTTGAGAACTATTAGATCCAGATTCAGAAGCTCCTATTAGGAAGGCGGATTTTCCTCTTGAATTACTTTTGCTTTCCTTTGCTGGGGCTTCGAAACAAAGTTTTTTTGGGTCTGCTTTTCACTAACAAGGATGGTTTTGTTCAGTTCAACTGAGTATTTTTCAGTCAAAATAAAAGAAAATATTTTCTTACAAAACTAATAAGCCACTTCTTGGATAGCTGAGAGCATTTAACCTGCAACCTTGTGCCTAAAAACAAACCCGATGTATTCAGGTATTGGAAATAAAGACTTTCTTTGTTGTATATTGTTTATGTAACTACCCCCCACCATCCCTCTTCCAGCAACGTGGTCCCCCAATTGTGGTTTACGTTAATAGCAAAAATTAACCTGAAAATGCTCCTATAACAAACATGCTTATGTGTAAGAGGAACCGGCACATTCCCCTCCCCTCTGAAATGATTTTGACCTAGTCCTGGTCTGGCTTGAGAATTTTGTAGATAACAGCTACATTGTTAACCTATACTGTTTATTGCATTTTTATATTTTTTGCTTCCAGCAATACTAAATAGAATATAACCTGACACTATCAGGAGCTAAAATTATGTCAGAACATACATTTATGTATCATCTGCTAATAAGCTCTTTTTGACCAGTGAACCAGTAATGAACTTGGATTTAATTCCAATTTAGGTTGTACCAAGTATTAGTTATTAGGAGAGAGCAGCTATCACTCTAACCCTGCATCTACATTTTCGGTTTGATAAATTCAATATTTATCTAACCTTTAAAGTTAGGAGGTTTGAAAAGTTGTATTAGAATTTGTTTTACGGTTTAGTATTTTATAAAAAGAACTAAAGTAGAACTGATGATAGAAATTGAAGATTACTTTCCAATAAAAAGCTTCTGTTTACAAATGTAGGAAATGAAAAGTAGAAAATTAATTTTGTAACTTGAGCTCCAATTGATAAAAATTGGCATAACTTCCAGTGAAGTAACCCACCTTGCCTCAGGTGAGAGAGGGAAAAGTTCCTTTTTCTCAGTAGGTCATGGTCATTAATGGAAGAATGGAGAAGAAAACCACTTTATCCCATTTTACATCTTGACTTGATTTCAGTGATCTGCTTTGACAAACCATGCAAAAATGTAAGTCATAATCAGGTTGGGAATACAGGCATTTTTTTCAGATCTTTTCAACATATGTATGGATTTCTCTCCTGTTGGAGCCAATCTTAACCTGATTGCACACAAATGCAGCCTTAACCTCCTTCACACTAAAGCACTGGCACATTAAAATCAGCTGCTTTTGATTACTGGAAGGCAGAAGTTAGAGGTCAGCAAAATGGAATAGTCACTAAGTGTATAAGATATTATATTGAGATCTATTAGAAATGAGAGCACAAATGAACAGAAGATAAAAAAACAGTGTAATATTTTAGTCTAATTTTTCTTAATTGCATGCTTATTTGACTTTCTTAAAAAAAAAGAATATCTGGAAATATCTTAAGTCATGGATTGATTTACCCTTTACGTTACTCAGTGTTCGCCCCCCAACTTCTCTGATTAGTTGAGTTTTTGAGCTTTCCTGACACTCATTCTTTGGGACTCTGGTCCGGTTATCACGGGATCTGGGTCTCTGCACCCTGTCAACTCATTAACTCTGTGACCCCTGGCAAGTCACTTAACCTCTCTTGGCCTCTATTTTCTCATTTGTAAATTAGGGGTATCGGGGTGGGCAGTTTCGAAGATCCAGTCCACTTCTAAAATCCAGTGATTCTAAGATGAATCACCCACAGATATGGGCAAGTTCTGTGGTCATCTTGTAAGTCCAAGAGTGTTGTTCATGCCCAAAGACTGAGCCTTCCAGTAGCTGTAGCGTGCATTTGCCAAGCCCTTCCACATCAGGCAGATTTTCACCCTCCTCCTGCCTCTTCACAGGTAGTCAACCATCCAAGACTAAGTGAGACTCTTTAAATCTGCACATGACCTGTGGTTTAGCAAAGACAGCAGGAGGATGGAGAAAAAAAAAAAAAGAGGGGATCATAAAAGACCATGGTATAAAGAGGTAAACAGAGAGCAAGAAAAGAACAACGAATGTAGGAAACAAGTGCAAGAAAGAAAGGTCTACTTAGAAATGAAGAGCCTATTCATTACAGATACTGTAATGACTGTAGGGACTAGTTTATATTATTAATTATATTATTATATAATATATATATTTATTATAATATATATAATATATTATTATTATATTATTAATACATAGCCTGGAGCTTCAAATGAAAGGGATTTCAAGTCTCCCCATGTGCATTAAATAATGTTATTCGAAAAATATAAACATGCTGTTATCATATATTTAAGGGACAAATGGAAGAATAGAGTCATGGTGCTAAGGTGTGGAGTTGAAAGACGTTCAGTGCAGGGGAAGCTGTTACTTGGGTGACTGTAGTCTTCAGGATTGGCCAACATAACCTCAACCTGAGATAATCTGTCCCACATGTATGGCACTCCTTGTTATTTTGTAAGGTCCTATGACAACTAACTTTAATTTATCAGGTATTATTGAACACCACTATGTACCAGTCACTTGTCTAGGCATGATATTGCTCAGAGTCCTTACAGAACCTTTTCTAGCGGGAATCATGGCAATCAAGAAGTAAGTGGATGAATGCATCATTTCACGTGGAGACAGAGACCAACAAGAAACACAAAGCAGGATAATGAACTAGAGAAAGATTGAGAATAAGAGTGTATTATTTTATATATGATATTCAGGGAAATTGAGGGAGTAATATTTGATCAGAGACCTGAATGAAGGAGACTTTAAGAGCTAAGGAAGGATCTTTTTAGCTATTGACACAATGGCTGTGATTGCCCTTGATTCTCCCACAGTATATTGGGGAAGAGGAAGGAACTGCGATCCAGGGAGACTGACTGGTTCATGGTGATACATGGCAAGTTTCTAGTGGTAGGGCCAGGACTTGGACCAATGTTTTGCTGCCTGGGAAACCCAAGTTTTCCTTGTTCCTTACAATAAAGATCAAAGATAAAGCTATGGTTGTCTATCAAAGAAGCCAACTTTAAACTATTTCTCCCCCAACCCTGACACATCATCTTAGTTTTGCTCTACAAATACTTTAAAAAAAAATCTGACACCCTGCCATTACTAACCCTTTCTAATATCTTCCAACTTGAAATAGTGTGAAGGATACTCCAAGAGTCATTTTGTGAATTCCAAGTACTAAACTACTGGTTTTGCTTTGATTTGCCCACCCCTACAAAGACCCTCTTCTTTAATTTTAATGTCATTGGTCCTTAGTTTGTTGGGGACAAATGTGTGACTTCCAGATTATTCTTTCTATCTTAGTGTGTTTGAGTCACCCTCAAGGCCAGTCTCTAAGGGTGCCTTGTGTTGAGCCATGCTCAGCATCTCCTGGGCTTCCTCACTTTCGGGGGGAAGGTCTGGGGAACTGAGTCCACCCTCACATTTCAGGCTCTGTGCCCAGCATTGCTTTGCACTTTCTGAACCAGTCAAGCATATCAGACTTGATAAAATAATTTAGGTGTGGCTCTGACAGACATTTACAGCTTTCTGTCTCTTTGGCTTGTGGCTGCCTCCACTCACTGTGCAGCACTTAATAGTACATTTTGATGTATTTTTTAAGCCCTCATCATATTTTCCCAGAACTGTGCTAACCTTTAAAAGTAACTACTATATAATATTTCAAATTGAAAATAACTCATTCCTCTCATGACATATTAATCGACCTTCATCTTTTTTTAAGTGGCTTTTAACTTGATAGGAAACAAAAGAAAATAGTATTTAGCAACTCAGAAACTTAATCTCCGTAAACATCTACTTTTTAAAAGGCAACAGTAATAAGACCTCTGTAATCTTTGTTTTCTGTATATAAGCTGACAGCAACATGTGCCCTAGGTATTAGATAATAGAACTAAAGATGGTTGTGGAGTGTGATGGATTAAACTGAGAGCAGGAAGTAAGCACATTTGCAGTAGGATAGGGTCAAGAAAATACGCTTTAGACGTATGTTCTTTATTTTTCTACATTTTGTTTACATTTGAGTTGCAATTCACGTGGTCTGTTTTATACACGCCAACCTCAAGCATAGTTTGGAAGAGAGTGAAGAAGAGAAAAACCTTTTCCTCTGAAACTTTCCGAGTTGTCAGGAATGTAGGTCCTGAATTTATGATATGAAGAAGAGGGCTTTCTGGTTGCCTTTGTGTTTGCTATGCTAAATACCTTTCTTAGTCACTTTAAATTAGGCATATTGTACTCTTTCCCAGGTACTCTGGATACATGGCAGCTAATTGTAATATGCTATAGAGATTATAAACTGGGACAGTCACAACCTTTTAAATGCTAATGTCTAATTATACAAAATTGACATTTAACAAAGGTCCATCTGTCTTTGCAGAAACATTTCTGCATTTCTCTTAGTAGCTAAAGTGTCCATAATTCCTGCACAGGTTGTCAGAACAACGAGTCTTTAGGCAGCATCCTGTGACATGACCCCTCCATCTTTATTCCCTTCCCTATCACTTTTTAGTATTTTAAATTTGTTTCCTGGAAATTGGATAGGGTTTTGTGTTTTAGCAGTGATTTCTTTGAGACTTGCTAATTGTCACATTTCTGATGGTAAGGGTCTTAAGGCCATGGGGGAACAGAGAAGTGGCTCTGATGCGGCTTGGGGAATGATAAAAACTCAAGAAGGCAAAGCTAAGTACGGTCTTGGACACATAGAAGTCCGAGGGTGTGCAAAGCACCAACAACATGGATTCTGAGGGAAAAACTAGAAGACCAGCTCTTCTGCCAGTTTCATTTCTAGCCTGACTTGGTGCCAGCCTTGCCTGCCTGAGGGGCCCCAGAGTGAGGGAATGCAAGATGCCCCACCATTGTGCCACTCTCTACCACGTCCCATCTGGGATCTCTCCTGGCCTCATTTAATTACAGTGAGGAGCAACATGTACTAGTCTCTTTTATGGGCACTTGTAAAAAGGATTTCTCAACTATACGTGTCACTAAAGGCCTGATATTTTATGCGCAACAAGGCAAGGACAGGAAAATTCCAAAGGGGCCTTTGTCCTGCACAGCAGCAAGCTACTCTGATCTTAATGTAAAATATATAAAGCAATTTTTACAACACTCTAAAATAAAAAACAACTTTAATAGGACACACATGGTGTCGGGTAAATTTTCCCCTCCTTCTAGGGGACATTTTTTTCTTCCTTAGGAGATAAGAAAGCCTGAAGTATAAATCCCCTCATGGTTTATTAGAACAACTTATTTTCCTCATCAGACACCTCTCTAGGATCTTTAAATGGTGTTGATAAAAATGGTGCAGGCGGTTTGCTCACTGAGATTTCCTGTAAATGCAGATCCAGCTACTGGCCTGACCTAGAGCTGCTGTTGTGGATACCGTCCAGGATCAGGAGGCAGAAAGAAAACATTTTAATGGAAATAATGACGGAGTTTTACTAAAATCTCAGCATGACTCATGTTGTCATCATACAGAAGTGGTTAAGATGATACAATTATTCTGTGCAATAGAGTGGGGCAGAAAGTTTCAGGTGGCAGGAGTTATTACCATTTATTTAGAATAAACATGTAAAGGCAGTAGGTTTTGCTTTACAACTGACCTGTTTATATAATACTTGGGCCTACTGTTTCTGTGCGTCAGTGTTATTTTCTTCTCTTTTGAGGACTTTGGAAACTAGGAGTAAAGTATTTGAACTTGGATAGTCAAGAGACATTGAATGATTGATGTTATGCCCTTATGTCCATTAGTCCAATGATTTAATAATAATGTAAAAAGATACTTAATAACATGCTAAAACAAAACAAAATTTAAAGATCAGAACTAGGACAAACTTGGGGCACCAGGGTGGCTCAGTCCGTTAAGTGTCCGACTTCTGCTCAGGTCATGATCTCACAGTTCGTGGGTTCGAGCCCCGCATCGGTTCATGCTGGCAGCTCAGAGCCTGGAGCCTCTTTCAGATTCTGTGTCTCCCTCTCTCTACCCCTCCGCCACTCATGCTCTGTCCCTCTTTGTCTCAAAAATAAACTATAAAAAAAATTTAAAAAAACTAGGACAAACTTAAACGCTCAGACCGATAAATAAACTATATGAATACCTGTTGGTTGAAATAATTGAGCCAAAATTTGACCTTGGGTTTCCTACCCAAGGCAAAGGGGAAAGGTAGATATGATTTTTTAAATCTGAATTTCAAATAAATGACTAATTACAAAATACAGTATCAATTAACTAATAGCTCTTGATGGGAAAAATTAGTGTACATATATGTATATTCACAGAACATTACATAAACATGCATATATGTCTGTGAATGTATACGTATATACACATATCTATCTGCACAAACATGAGTACTCATTCCAATTTCAGACATAGGAAAGTGTGTGCCTGTGTATGGAAGGGAAGGGAGCTACATCATGGAATTAAGGAAATTAATGATTATTACAGAAAACATTTCAGTTCCATAGGGAGATAAACACTAAGCAGATTTCTCAAATGAGGAATCATATCCAGAGCAATGAACAGTATGGTGGACCGTATCTTTACCAATATACAAATCGCAAGAATGAATTTTCAGAAGATAGAAGGCAGCTTGGGAGTGTTTATTCCTCAATGTAAGCTGAGGTGTAATCCATGAAAGTTGACTGTCTGGAGGCCTGGGTGATATGGAATCAGGATTTTGTGACTTACTAGTTGTATTTGAGTACAATAGTCCAGTAGGTTCTTTTAGTGAATAGTGAACACATCTAGAGCTTTGTGTAAGAGAATCTAGAAAATGTGCATTTGTATTGAGAGTCAGTTACCCTTTGAACTTGTCAATTACTGTAACTGTGGTGTCTTTTTTATATAACATGTTCTTAAGTAAGATCAGGAGTTACATTATTTAGATGCAGAGTCATTTCTGGTGATTATCTCAAGCCTTGTACTAATATTTGAATGACCTTGTCAGACTTCCCAAGGCTGACCTTCAATTATTTTAATCTGTCAAAACTATTTGGTATGAGAGAACTACATAGATTTTGAGTAAATGCTTACTGAGTGTAACTGACTTTATTAAAATATGTTGCAAGGTGACTTCTAATTTCTCGTTTGAGCCTACTTCCACGTATAATTCAGGTACCAGGTGTTGGAGCTGAGTTTCCAACACAACCCATGATTTTTACATTGCCATATCTTTAAGTTAATTAAATCAATTATTCAAACATCTGTTAACACCTGTGTTCTAAAGAAACAGGCATACTGTGATACAGATGAGTTTATAGTCTCCATAAGGAACAAGAAAATGCACATTGCAAAATAAGAAAAGAAACAAAGTTGAGTTTGTAAATCTAAGTATCGTTACAGGCTGTGATGTTCTAGAAATTACCATCTTTAGCTGTTGTGGCCAGGAAATGCTCCTTGAAGAACAAGTGTAAATAAATGATAGTCAAAGGGCTAGATGGGAAACACCTTTGAGAAAGGGAGGAGATTATTTTAGACTGAGAGAGCATTGTGAGGAAAGATGTAGATGCCAAAGTGTCCCTCTGTGTCCGAGAGAGGGTGACCAGAAGAAGCTGGCTGCAGCTCAGAGTTTGTCAGTGGCAATGCAGAAGCTCACAGGAAACACTTAAGTTACATGCTGATTGCCAAGTGCTTCTATGGAGAGGTCGGGATTTTTAGTTTTATCTGGTACACAGTGGAGAGCTGTGGGGAACTTGAGCATGGAGGTATCTTAGCTGAATGCTGGTTGAAGACAGAAGTGGTTGAGGTGCTGTCGGTGAAGAGTAACTAAGTAGACCTCACATCCCAAATTTGGGGCAGAGCATTAAACAGAGTCTGCCTTTGGGAGAATTACCAGAGAATACTTATGGGTTCTGGTGTTTATGCATTTTTCTGTTAGGCTTGCTTTTCTAAAGAGTGTAGGATTTTGCTTTGACTTGCAGTCCGCTGTGACCCTTATCTTTTTCTGCCAACTTTTTAAGCCAAGCCATTCCCGAGTTTTAGTGCAGTTTATTTTTTAAAAATCTAGGCACATTTTGCATTCACCCTAACTGAACTATATTTACTTTCTAACTGCTATTTCTATTTGCCATTTACCAAGACCCTTGGATGTGTTATTCCCTATTTTCTGGCTTATCATGTTAACCTTCTAATGGATTTCCTTTACCAGCCAGCTTGAAGTACTTTGAAAATTTAAAGTATACACATTAAATATTATTCAAATCAAAGATGAAAGTGTTCCTACAAGGCCCAATTTCAAATGTATAATCTAAGGTGGTTTTATCTAGAACATCATTTACTAGCAACTATGTAGAGTGTTGAGTTGAGGAGGATTCCGAGTTAAATGCTGGGTTCGGGAGAAAACTGTTCAATTATCAATTGGTGGTGTTTTTAGCATACAAAGCAATGTGTCCTGTATTCACCATAATTCTAATCCTTGGCTCCATCCTGCTCTGGTCTCTCTCCTGCCTTTTCCTCCAACCTTCCAATGGACTTAGATATCTTTGACAAGTACTGATCTAGCTTCCATTTTATACCTGCCGTGATGGTGGAGGATTATATATTGGGGGTGGAAAACAGCATGGAAAAATACTGGAAAGAGTTTTAAGTTTGATATATCCTGGTTTTCACCACTTGTGAATGACATTGGTTAAATTACTTAATTTCCAAAGCTTCGTCTTATACGAAATGGGGATATGTCACAGGATCATTGTAAGGAGTAAATTGCCACATATGCAAATGGATTTTATAATTCTACACTTTGTTGTAATTCTATATTAACCATCCTTCCCATTGTTGGCTTACTCTTGCCTCTTTACTTTCCTTTAATTTCTCTCCATCTCATAGCTTTGTCTATCAGATGTGAAATCCTCTCCCATTTGAGCCCCAATCCCACTGATTGGGGCATCTTTCCCTAGATATCTTCCCAGCATGTCAAAACAAGTGTAGCTAAAACATACCTTGTCTTTCTAAAATCTTTTTTCTCCTGGGATGGTCTTCCTTTCCAAAGGCACCTCTAGGGGTACCTGGGTGGCTCAGTTAGTTGAGTGTCTGACTTCGGCTCAGGTCATCATCTCACCATTCCTGAGTTCGAGCCCCACGTTGGGCTCTGTGCCAACAGCTCAGAGCCTGGAACCTGTTTAAGATTCTGTGTCTCCCTCTCTCGCTCTGCCTCTGTCTCCCTCTCAAAAATAAATAAACATTAAAAAAAAACCCTCCAAAGGCACCTCTAGCCTCCCAGTTACCCAGTCTCTTGGCCTTACATTTGTATCTCTTTTTACATTCAGACAAATCAGGACTCAGATCTTTACTCAACCACCTGAACGTATGCAAACCTGAGAAATTTGCTCAATCTCTCTTAGCTCCGGCATCTATGTTATGGGGATAATAGCAGATACCTGTTTCATAGGATTGTTATGAGGTTTAAATAACATCATTTAAAATAGTCAAGGATCAGAAAATGTGGGTTGTTATTAATTTTTGAAATAACCCCACACCCAACTCTTTCTCCACCATCCATTCATCTTTATTTCTGTGGCCTCTACTTGAAGCCTTTCTCATTATGTAGAAGATTTCAATAGCCTTTCATGGGTAGAGAGAGGATAGGTTAATTTACACTCCAGCTGACAGATGTGGTCTCATATTCTAAGCTGAACTTGATCCTCACTCACCTAGTCTAATCTTGGTGGTAAGATGAAAACCTTAAATGCCTAAGACAGCCATGGAGTATCCTGATGAGCATGGGACCTCGTACAGAGTAAGTCTCCAGTGTTGAAAAGGGTGAAGTTTGCAGGATGAGTTGGACAGGTTAATGCTGGGTGAGGAGGTGAGACTTCAGAATACAGACCTGGAATCCTGGGAGGATTTGAATAAGTAAAAGTAAGTCGAGGTGTAGGGGGAAAAGAGAGTGAGAAAAGCTGGACAAAATGCAAAGTATATATATTACCATTTCTATAAACATGAAGAATCTGTTGGAACAACCCATGTATTAGGAAGCAAAAGGGAAAAATTAGGGCAAAAGGTGTAGAAATAAGGAGAAGGAATGAACTCAGCAGATACTTCAAAACCAGTAAGAGTACATTACCAAATTAAGCCTCATGGATTGACCAATGCCAGAAGAATTTGAGACTGCCTGAAGAATTCTCACAGCGAAGAGGAAGTCTTTGTCCATTTGTGGTGATTCATTTATAAACTGCAAGTTGGATAGGTGAATATTCAAAAAGGAATTAAAGCATGGGTTTAACATATGGTACATAGTTTATAACAACCAGCCACTCAAGGCATAAGAAAGTAATGACCCCAGGGGCGTCTGGGTGGCTCAGTCAGTTGAGCCTCTGACTTCAGCTTAGGTCATGATCTCAGAGTGCGTGAGTTTGAGCCCTGCATCAGGCTCTGTGCTGACAGCTTACAGCCTGGAGTCTGCTTTGGGTTCTGTCACCCCTGCTCCCCTCCCCCCTCTTTTGCCCTTCCCCTGCTCAGCTCATACTCTCTCTCTCAAAAATAAATAAAAAAAAAGTAATGAGCCCAAAGTTAGGAACTTGGGTACAGATGTTTAACAGATTCAGTGATGTGTATTGCCTGACTGTATCTAAAGACATTTTTGCTTTGGAAATTCAGTTTAAATAACACCATTTAAAAACAGTCAAGGATCAGAGTAACAGTAATCTTGAGGAAACTTACAAAAGGGAAGGAGACTCTATACCTGGATTCAAAAATGGTCAAACTGCATTCTCTGCAGGATAGAATGGTGCAGTTGACCCTTGAACAGTACAGGGGTTGGAGGCACTCACCATTCACATAGTCTAAACTGTGTATTTAACTTCCAAGTCCCTAAAAACTACCAGTATCCTACTATTTACTGGAAGGCCTTACTGATAACACAGTCAATTTATGCATATTTCATATGTTATATGTATTTTATACTATATTTTTATAGCCAAGTAAGCTGAAGAAAAGGAAATGGTATTCAGAAAATCATAAGGGCTATACTGCATTTATCTTTAAAAAATCCTCATGTGAATGGACTGTTTTAGTTCAAGCCTGTGTTGTTCATGGGTCAACCATCTATGGTTTTTTCTCACAGCTTGCAAAGAGGCCTAGCCGATTAGTGATCTGGTCTCAACCCTGGTTGAATAATAGTAGCTTTACTTTTTTCTCTATTGTATTTTGAGGTTCAGCATGGGTTTTCCTTTGTGAAAAGAACATATCTTCCTATAAAACAATATTTATATTCTTTTTACGTGTTTGAAGCCAAGGTGCAGGGTCAAAGTAGATGGTAAAGGCAAAGCTTGCTTCTTGCTTAGACATCACACTTGGTGCTTTTTATCCCACACAGCCTTTCAGTCCACAGGAATCTCTGGGCATTCCTCAGAGGTTAATACCATTAGATTTGTTCATGTTATCACATATGTATCCTCCATGGTGACTGGCCTTACATTTTTGCAATGTTTTCTCTTGGAACAGTAGTATAACATTTAGGATGGACTGAATTCAACAACTTATCTACTGTTTGCAGGGGTATACTGCAAGACACAGCAATGGTCCAATAAAAACAAAGAGTCACTCTTTAACTAACTTAGTTTTTCATTTGGATTTAGAAATTATATAGAGTTAAAATGATATAAGGTAGACAAGCACATGACCTGTGCCAAGCCCAACTTTATTTCATCTTGAGCTACCTCTTTAAAATTTTATTCAGTAGTTGTTCTCTTGTTTGTACGAGAAATTCCGGGCAGGTCTCAGATCTTTTCTGCTTATTTTTGGCCATACGGTTCTGTGGTCATGTTTAGTCATTGATGTCGTCTTACTTTAGTTATTACAATGTTTAGTCCGAGATAATAACTATAATTAGAAACGAATTAGCAATAAGTCTTTGATTGTTATCTTGGATTTCTAGAAAATGTATCACAGACTTTGGCTGTTAACACATCTATTTTCCAAAATACCTGTGTAGAGAAGAGTCTATTTTCTAAACTACCTCTTTCTTAAAAATTTTAAAGTAAATGACCCTCTGATGAAATGAAATGATATAAAACAACTAAATGCTAATCCCTGGAAGATGTCCATCATATAAACTCCCATCTCCTTTTCTCTTCCTTTCATTTTATGTCAAAACCTGGGAAGGAAACCACATGCTTCTGTCTTACATGGATGCAAAGATTTCTTGTAGTATTCTTGTATTTTCATGTTGAGATGGTACTGCTAACTTGAGTAATTTAATTTCTGCCTCAAATGTCAAGTGTCTGTTGTGTTTTCAGACCTTCCTCTATTTGGTATAATTGTCAACTTGAAGCGCACAAATTGACCTACTACAGTCATCAAATATGCTTTGAATTAGAGTTATTTGGCTCACTTCTGTAGCGCTGTTTGAAGCAATGGAGTCAGCATTGCCATTGCTAGTTTGCTTCTCCTTTCTCAGAAACATAGGACTTGTATATGCCAAGAACCTCCACATGAAATTTTCTATCAGGTGGATGACATGTGAGCATATCTAGTTGCAAAACTGTAACATGGGTAGTAGCCTAATTTGAACCATTCCTTATATAATAGCTTATATTTATTAAGAACTTTATTGAAGGAGTTCAAACATGGGTGGTGGCCTCTTGAGCACCCATATTTTAGAACTTAGACAAAAGCATACAGCTCTTAAATTGCCCATCTTTTATGTAACTTTTAGTGCTTAGTAAGAAATGATTCCACAATCCAAATTGTGCAACTAATGTACAATTAAAGATGATTGAAAATTCAAAATCTGTGGTCAGTTAGTCCCTTCATACACATTTGCTCATGAATGTGTTTGTGTGTGAGTTGGCGGAGGGAGATGAGAATTAGTGGTTTCAGCACCACATTTAGGGAAATGTTCAATGTTGTGTTCAGCATTTTGTTTGACAGTTGTTACCTTCTTTTCATTGTCTCTCCACTTTTGTTTACTTCCCTGTTTCTTAAGCAGCCTGATGAAATCTCATCAGCTAACTAGGATTGAATTTTGATGAGTGCCAAGTTGCTTTGATGAAATCTGGTGTAATTATGTTAAACCCGACTTGATTTAGCTTTAATGCTGGCATTTTCCATATTGAGAAAATTAGTGCATTTGTCCGCTCCAGGAGAGAGAAGCCCAGTAAGAAACAAAGATAGCTCGAATACAAAAAGCAACCACAATTTAAGTTCATTTTATATCTTTGTTTCAAAACTAGCTTTTCCATGCATTCAAACTTTTTAAGTTTTGGCATCTGTTTCTTGTAACAGCAGCAGAATTGGAACTTGCTATTAGCCAAAACTACCTTTATCCATGAACTAGAAAAAGAAAACATATAGTTCCTGTTGACCAGAAAAAAAGCTTTTGTACCCTATTATCTGGATTTTTCTGGGGGAGGGGGAGAGGGAGAAAGATTTTAGTACTTAAGTACACAATATTGTTTCATTTTATCGGCAAAGGAAAAAACTGAATTTTAAAATTGTACTTCCTAGTGTTATTTCGGGTTACAAGTCTATACAGGAATCAAAGAACATTAGAGTCCAAAGACTCTCAAATTTACATCTTAATTTTTGACACTTATGATGTAGAAGAAACCAAACTTGCTGAAATTTTATATAATTATAATAACAGTGTATCTCTTAGGAGATTGCTATGATGCCAAAATTTCAAGAGGTTTGGGCATTAGGTCATGGTGCTGCAGTAGAGTTTTCAGAATGTTCACATGGGCTGAAATAAGACCTTTAACTGCTCAGCCAGTACACTTTCCCCTCCTAATGTAGGAGGCCAGTGAACTTCTGTCAGTGGCACTTTAAAACTGGATCTGGAATTGGGAGAGACCTCCCACTTTTAGTCAGTAACCATGAACTGACTTAATATCTTTGAATTGTCCAAAGATAATTTCTACTCTGGACGGTTCTTGGGGAGAACTATTCTAGGGGCACTGAGAAATTATTCTTTATCTCTGTTTTCTGCTTTGAGTTGTTCTCTAAAGTTACTAAAGAATTTTGCCCTCTCAAGGCTGGCACAACACATCCCTACTCTAAAACTCTTACAGAAGGTGACAGTTTAATTGAAATCAGAAAGTTGGTGGCAGAGAGTGAAGGCAGTTCTGTGGCCATGGGAGAAAATTACATATGTTCTATTTCTTCAGAATCCTGTGTTTTATGCCTTTATATAACTGGATTCAAGTGCATGTGTGTGTGTGTGTTTTCCTTGATCAGTTTTCAGTGGGCACTTACCGGAATTATTAACAAGTTACCAGAATGATTAGTCACTAACTACACAGAGTTTTTTTCTTTCATAGTTTATTGTCAAATTGGTTTCTATATAACACCCAGTGCTCATCCCAACAAGTGCTCTCTTCCATGCCCATCACCACCCTTCCCCTCTCCCCCACCCCCATCAGCCCTCAGCCAAAGAGTTCTTTACTGCATTGTTTATAGAGTGTTCAGTCAAGAACTACTTTAGAATTAAAGCATTACTGAGTCCTGCTAACTGTGAACACGATGGGTTCAACAAAATGCCGATTCCTCCCTGGTTAGGTTTACTCATGTTCTGACGCCCATATCAGCTGGAAATGAACATTTGTCAGAGTGGTATCTATGATGACGTAAATTTAACTGTGTTTTATATTTTCACTTATCCATGAAAGATCTGGCAAAGGGCTATCTTAATGGATTTTACAGCTGAGCCCCAAAACCCAAAATAAAAGTGGTCTGCATTATTATTTATAGTCTGTAGAAATTATCTTTACATAAATGACTTCAGAATCTGCTTGTTACAGTGGTGTGTGTGTGTGTGTGTGTGTGTGTTCACTTATTAGGCTGTTGGAGCTGTTAGATTATGTCATCACCATAATCTAGACCAAAGATCTGGCAAAGCTTTTGTACACCCCAGTTCCTAGACTTTTATGCAGATTGATTTAGAGTAAGGCTACCACAGAAGATAATTTCTAGATAAAGAATGTAGAAGAGTGGCTCCTAAGAGCTCTGTTCTCAGCTTCCTTTTTGGATTCTGACTGTGACCTATGTTACAGCCCCAGATGAATTGCACTTAGTCATTCCAGGGTCTGGATATAATTGCTGTCTTCTTGGTATAAGGGTTCCCTGATCCTCAGTCTTGAGAGGAGCTGATAAAATATGCATTTTCTGCTAAGATGCATGGCTTTTCATTGTAATTGGTATTTTACAAACCATGGGCCATGATGATGAAGTGATTCAAGATTTGAAAAAGTTTAAAAGCTGCTGACAGTAAAGCAAGAGCCACATGCCACAGGCAGGGAACACAGACACCATAAAAAAGCATGCATGCCAGTTGCTTGAGAAATTCATCAAGGAGGCATGTTAAGCCTTAAAAGCTTATCAGAAAGGAGTTGTGATTTGTGGCATAAACGGCTAAAACAATTTGTGTATCTGATTCCTCCTTATTTCACATATTTGCCAAAACTTTTCAAATTGTGTTTTGTATACATCGAATGGTCTTTCCAAATTGTGCTTGTTTCTTCATATTTCCAGGTCCTTTAAGATTTTTTAAACTTTTTTTTGAGTGTAGCTGACACACAGTGTTGCATTAGTTTCAGGTGTACAACATAGTGCTTGAACAAGCCTATGCGTTATGCTGTGTTCACCGCAAGTGTAGCTCCGACCGTCACCGTATGGTACTATTATAATATCATTGACCATATTCTTTATGCCGTGCCTTTTATTTCTGTGACTTACTCATTCTGTAACTGGAAGCCTGAATTTTTTTTTAAATAAAAATTGCGCCTACTTAAGGTGTACAGGCTCTTTTTTATTTGGTATCCTGACTCTCCATTGCTTGCTAGAACCCCTTAGGAAGGGGTTTGTTGAGGCAAATCCTGAATGGCCTCGGGCCAAGATGCTATGAGCAAAGCATCCAAAGTGCAGACAGAGTTGAAGCTTTTCTGAGAGAAACAGACCATCTGAGTTTTTAATTAGAAAACTGCTCAAATCCACACCTTGCTGTCCTCTCCTGAGGCTCCTAAACCAGAATCAAGGGTATATTTACTAGTGTTTTTCTTTTTTAAAACCTGCAATAAAAATGTAGAACCACAGCCAGGGGAGAGATGAAAGGGTAAGGGGGTGTGTCTCAAGGGATTGATAACAGGATTAGAACTTTGTAGAAATCATTTGCATTTACAATACATACACACTTAACTTCGCTGAAGTTGTGAAACTTGGTGTTTTACATTTCAAGTTCCTTTTAGGCAAAATCCAACACCTTATTGCTAAGCAGACATGACCACCTCTGTGAAAATTTAAGAACTAGCCCCAAATTCAGGAAGGAGTTAGACTAGCCTGAGAGGAAAGCCATTTGAGACAAAGCTCTCTCTAGTCAGTTCAGTGGCAAAAAGGCAAGACTTCTCTCAAATTGTAGATAAAATTGAAGATGATGTTACAATAGCAAAACCAAAAGGTTCTCAGGTGGTGACAAACTAAAACACTGAGGAAGCTGTGTTCTATGTGGATCAGTTTGGATCTGTGGGTATTAGTGCTTCCTTAAAGTTGTCACTGGTTTAAAGATGGTATTAAGCAATTGTAGTTTGTTTTTTGTTTTTGTTTGTTTTAGGACAGATACTGTTTAGTGAAAAACGCTTAAATAAAATCAGCATTGTGTTTGTATAACAGCCACAGAAAAACCAAGGATTGATTTTACTACCAAGCTTGTAGCACACACTGGACATTGAGATTCTAGACAGTTCTTTTTCTTGTTGCATTAATAGAATGTGGACAGGATACTTGGCCGTTACTGTATTGGGGTCTTTTGCTATGGTTCCTCTGTGGCTAGACAAGTGCTTTACAGGGCTCAGAAACACAAAGAAGATCACAATAAATTTTTGAAATGCTACTTGTTTTAGGGTTTCAGGTGATGCTCTTGCAAATGTTCTCCATTTGAGTGATTGAACAGCAAAACAGAGGCAAAGGCACAGAGACAGCCTCAAAGTGAATGCTAATTTAATTTAAACTGCTGTTCTATGTAACTTCTTAATCACTGTGTCATTTGGTCTAGTAACTTTTTTAGCCTCACGCCCTGAACAGTTTGTGATGGATCAGCTAGCTGTACTACCAAGCCATCAGATGTATTCATTTTTGGAAGCAAACACTTCATGGTTGTTTAAAAATCCAGAGTAGTCACATGGGGGAAAGTGTGGGAGGTTTCAAGTTTCTGAAACATTTCGCAGAAAATGAAGTGATAACAGTTCCTGCCGGTGGCCATATGACTCAATAATAACTGGAAGAAAAAAAAATGTTTGTTTAGGTTTGGCCAGAGTTAATAACAAGCCAGAGCTTACAATCTTATTTTTGCTCACAAACATGTTTCCTTTCTCCGTGACCCTTTTCTTCATCTTCTGTAGACATCTTCTGTTGAGCTTTCCTGAGACCTGCCTACACTCTTTGAGAGATGTTCAATATGTATTTTGAGCTGATTCAGGGCTCCCCCCCATTCATTAAAAACACAATAGCAGCCAAATCTCAATCTGTTGCCATAGTCCAGTGTCAGCCTGTACCGTGCAAGATGTGGACAGCATTTGTGGTAGGAAGTCTGTGGTAGACAACTGGAAGTTTCTCATTTCAATTCCATGACTTACTGCCTCAGTTCATCAAAATTCTTTACTCTCCGGGATTGCAGGATACATTTGGCACCAACATGTGCTAACACAAGCTTTTGTTGTGTTTAAATTCCTTCTCGGCTGGCCAGATCTTTATTTTATTTTGGTCTGTAGGCACATCTGTCACCTGTCTCTTCAGAGGTTATATGCCTCTGGGGAGGAACTCCTTTTTCCTGAACCTATGCTTCATGTTTAGCTTCCAAATACTTTTTACGTTTCTATAGCCACAATCAGGTGAGCCACCCAATTTTTAATCCATTGGGTTGATGGGCTGGGGAGTTATGGCCTGTTTTATTGTATTTATTTATTTTTACTAAGTGGGTGGGATATTGTAGCTTTAATAAATGACTTTTTGTGCTGATAGTGTTGTGGGTAGAGAGACTGTGTATTTTGAAAAGAAAACCTTTCATTTCAATATGTTAAGTAATCCTGCAGGAATTTATAAAGGAAAGGTTTAAGATAATGTATTTTAAGGAGGCTACCTAGGGCATTTGCCTAGGAAAATGGAGCGTAATTTGTAAACTGTCACAAGAATGAAATTATTTGAATATTTGTGGGTTAAACTAATTTCTTCGGAATATTTTCAAGCTCTGAATTCGTAAAGACTTTAAACGGAAGCAAAATATTTGATTTAATTTAACATGCTGAGAAATATAGCAGAACTAAAATTTTTAGCCATGACAATAGAACTCCTAAGCCTATTAAATGTTTTATCTCTTCTAACTTGAAATTTATGCCCTAAATGACACTAAATGTTAAGGTTACAAGAATGCTGTCTAATATAGTACCATACTGCAATTTCATTTCAAGGATCCTGTTGTGGACAGGTTCAGGATTCTAAGTGGACACAAGAAACATTCATTTTTACATACCTCATTCACATTCCCTGTGTATGTGTGCATATATGACTGAAAAGCATATTTTCTTCACTGGTCTGCTGATGGTATGGAGAAGGGGCACTCCCTATGATATGGATAAAACCCATTTCGTGAAATACCCAGCTACTGAAAACCTTGGTGAGAATAACCTTACAGAAAACTTAATAATGTAGAATTGCAAGTTCAGACATCTGGGGGTAAATATTTTGGTGTCTCATATGTGGATCGTCTTTAGTTCCTTGATGACTTGGCACCACCAGTTGATGTCAACCTGTTCCAACCTTGATATCACTGCAAACTGAGACTCCATTGTTGGCCACCTGCTCCATCTGTTTTTATTTTTCCCAGTCCTCACATGATGGGGAGGCAGAATAGTAAACGAGTAAAGAGAGCAAAAGCTTTGCAGTTAGGCAGTCCTGAGATTACCTTTCTGTTTAACTGTTTGCCCTTGGACACCTCTCTGCTACTGTTTTTCTTTTTGGCTAGGTGGGGACAGATGATGGAATCTACCTTCCAGGCTTATGAGGTTGAAAGGAGAATGCCAAGTGTCTGCATATACTAACATTTCCTGGGTACTCGTGGCTGTTTATGTTAGTGTGCATGTACCATGTCCTTCAGCTGACCTTGAGGGGCTTGCTAGGACATTAGAGCTCTTCAGGTTCCAGAAGGTAGTAGTAGTGTTCCAGATTCCCAGCTCTTTCTATTAAGCATGTAAACCCAGTTTCTTTAGTCATGGAGTGCAAAGGACACCCATCCGGTCTTTCAGTAGAGTGCTATTTTGTAGACCTGGTTCATCAGTCCCATGCCTTTCCTTTCTGATTCTTGCCATTTGCTTGGGCATTTGTCTTTAGTTTCCATTTCTAGAGACATGGTCATAGTTTCCACAAATTTTGACAATCCTCCCCAGGGGATAAGGACTTAGAAGTTTGGGACCCAATAGGAAGCCATGAAATTGTGAAACTTAAAAGGTGAATATTTAGATTATGTCCATTTGAACTTTATCTCATGATGGGTATCTTAAATTTTTTTAATGTTTATTTATTTTTGAGTGAGGAGAGAGGCAGAGAGAGAGGGAGACACAGAATCCCAAGCAGGCTCCAGGCTCCAAGCTGTCAGCACAGAGTCTGATGTGGGGCCTGAACTCACAAACTGTGAAATCATTACCTGAGTCAAAGTTGGACACTTAAATGACTGAGCTACTCTGGTGCCCCATCATAGGCGTCTTTTGTATTATTAATGTATGTTTTCTGAAATAAGATTTAAAATTATTAGCTTAAAGATTTATGGTAGTATATAATTTTCAGAGATAATGTATAGTTCAGAGATAATGTATCTCTGAACATTTTTAGGCATATTCAAGTCTGAGTAGTGTATAAAATATACATTAAATTATATACATATAATCTTATATATATTATACACATATGTATTGTATAAAATGTATATTATATGTATAATTATTTTATATAGAGAGAAGATGCTTTGCATGTAATAAGCATATTCTCTCTCTCTTTTTTTTTTTTTTTTACCACATCTAACTTATAAAGTTAAGTACTTAAGATTTTCCTGTATTTTGGGAGAGTTGTTTCTTTTTTTTCAGTAATGCTCCTAAGCAAAAAAGGATGAGGATGGAAAAATTGATAGCATTCCTAGTTATAAATACCAGCCAACTAAATAATGTAGTAAACATATTAAACAGAAAAATAAACTGGAAGTCACCAAGATACTAATAGTAGTTGTTTCTTTGTGGTGGGATTAAGGTTTATGACAGGAAGGACTGTCACTGACTGTTCAATCTTCAGTATTTAATAGTTCCTTGCATATAAGTAGGTAGTCGGTATCTGACTGAATGTGGATGTATAAAAATATGCTTCCCTTATACTTCTTGTAATTTTAAAATTTTATATAATTAACATTGTCTTAGTACTATAATGAGGGGAAAAAATCCTGATGTTATAAGAAAATATTTTTGTGATTATCATTATGAATATAATCTATATCTTGGATTATTTTCTTAGGATAGTTTGAACAGTAGAATTATGGTATAAAAGAACATGAATTTTTTGGCCAAAACTTATATTGCCAAACGGCTTTCCAAAGGACTTATATATAGCCTCATGCTACCAGCAAAGTGTATCAGCCTCACCACATCTTGCTAGGATTATGTTTTATATTTTAAAACATAGTTTTATTATGTTTTTAAAAATACTTCATCTGTTTTCAATTATATTTGTTTATTTATGAGAGGATCCCGCTTGAATTTCTTTGCCAGTTTTATTTCCTCTTTGCTGAAATGTCTTTGTAACCTTTGCTCATGATAAGCAAGGAGTATGTGCATCCTTTAAATGCTTAGAAAAGGACATAAAAAGTTTTGCGGTAATTTTACTTTTTTTTTTTTTTTTTTTTTTAAAGATGAGGGTCCAAGGCATCCACAATGCCAGAGTTTTGAAATTTTCACAGTTGGATACTTAGGACTACATTATCAAGTTCAAGTACAAAGCCTTTAATTTTTAGATGGACTGACAGAAGTACAAAGTTGCACTAAAAATGCTGAATTTATAAGCTAAATTCTTGTACAAAGGTAGTTTTAGCTTCTGTTCTAACTTTCTGAGTCTTGGGTGGCACCAGCTAAGACAAGTAGAATTAAGGGAATATTTGCTTCTTTTTGAAAAATTATTTTATGAAAATGAATTTCAAAATACTCCTTTTAGGTAAAATTTGGCATATGTGTCCCCGTCCGCCCCCCCCACCCCCAGAAATCTGTTCATTGGGATTCAATATTTTTTTCCAGATCTGTTAATGTGGTAGTACTTAAAACAAGTTTTTTACACAAATATATATCCTTTACGTAGGTGATAAATTTGAGACCAACATTTTTATGAGCATGGTAGTAAATGAAAGAGAATGAATAATTTAAATATATGTATATTTCATACAAGTATATATGCAATCCCTTTGGCCAATTGCTTATGAAAAGCTGATTATATTATGTGAGCTTATATTTACTTTAATAGTAAGCCCAACATATGTTAGACCCATGGAGGTTGTACTAGTGGAAAAACTATGCCATCTGATTTTTCATATTGATGGTAATGTGGTTCATTTAAACTCAGCATCAGCTCAGAGAGGTATATGTATGTCTAAGTGAAAACTCCATTAGGCAGTGTTCACAGGGAGGTTGCATCATGGGTGTTAGTTTTTCTATGACTGAAAAACATACACAGGCTGGACCTCAGCCTCATGATCCAGTACTCCAGAATCCTCCAAACCTGTTCAGTCTCAGGTTGAGGAAATCACAGACCATAGAAACAGGTGTCCTCACAATCTTAGCTAATTCCTCAGCCCAGCTTAAGGATCCTGTTACCTCTCTCTCATTTGGCACAGTTGGCATCTCTAACCTTGACTGTTCTCAGAAGATGATGATAATTTCTCCTTATGGCTTAAAACTGAGGGTCCTCACTTTTCTTCCTGTTTATCTTCAAACACTGTACCTACTTTAGCTGTATCTTCTCATGGAGGCAACCTCATATTCCTGAGTCTTGGCCCTTCTCCAGGAGGACCTACTTATCTGTTATGACCTTTCCTTCATTATATTTTCTTCCTCTGTCCACTTCTTCTCAGCTGCCTTTATTACCCTAGCCCCTGACTTTCATATTCCCACCGGGTTGTCCCCCATGCACTGAAAATTAAACATATCAAAAATGACTTCTAATTCTCTGTTGAAATAGGCTCTTCCACCTATTCTCCCTATTTCAGAGGCTGCATCACTTCCCTACTCGTTTTAGCCACCACCTGGAAAGCATCCCAAACTCCTTTATTCTTACTTGCCTGTCCATTTGTTCACCGATTCCTCCGGATTCTACTTCCACAACTTGTTGCCTTCTCTCTGCCTGGTGCTGCTCTTTCTTCTCTTGGCACACCTTCTTTACTTTAGTGGTCTCTTGACTGGTCTATCTTCTTTTTTCCTTTTTGAAACCAACTCTGGAAGACTATGTCTTTTTTATGTGAATACTACAATCTTTGAAGCATTACCTCAAAACAAATACACACCTTTATTAAATGTAACTAAAATTTCTAGGTTAACTATTTAGTGATAATCTTTTTTTTAGATTACATGTTGCATTCATTCTATCAAGTGTGGTCACTTCACTTTAAATTTTCAGTAAACTGGTTTCATGTTAGTTGTTAATGCCTAGTATTGTGTCACTGGATCTCTGCAAATTTTATTGTATTTTACTTTTCTATTTTTAGTATAATATTTCTGTGATTTGATACAAATGATCCAATTAATTTTGTGAACACCAAGCATCCGAACATAAAGTAACACAGAGTGATAACATTCATATGTTTTGACAGCATTTAAAGGGAAAAGAAAGGAGGCTTGTGTCAAAAGTGTGCTGCAGTTCTCAGATTACCAAGGGCATTACTGGACTTCAGGTATCTTGGAACCATAAGTACAGCAAAGCTAGGATTTGGAGGATATGTGAAGAATAAAGACTACTTTATATTAACATTTCTTTTTACTATAAAGGAAATAGCATTAATTTGAAGAGAGTTAGTTTACACAAAGTAACTCTTGTTCATTGTTGGTTTCAATTTTTTAGGGCAAGATTAATAAGAATTATTAAGTAGCTTAAACCTTACATTTGTGCCTTGTAATTAGCTTAATTTCATGTCACAAGTTTTTATGGGAGCCATCTAAACTTTTTTACTCCCTGGGAGAGCGATGTTATGTTTCCAGCCTGAGTAGAGGAAGGCTGGATTTCATGTATGTCCTGAAACAAATTAGCACAGTTTGGTTAAAACAGCTGCCTAAGTGATGAGAAACAAATTGGATTAGAAAATCCTACTTGGTAGTTTAACATGTCAATTAGTTAAGTTAGGATTTGAACCATATCATACAGTCATGAGATGGATAATGACACACAGTGGTCAAGCCAAGTGTCTGGTAATGGGGCCAGCCTCAACCCCTGGCTCTGCTTTTGATCCAGGGAATGGTGTATTTCCCCTTCTGACAACAGTCCAGTTTCTCCAAGTGCAAGATCAGAACTGTGCATTTAATAAGGCTTGATCGAGTATGCATTGTGAGTTAGATGACTTATTTAGAGATGAAGCAACATACTTGGAAATCATTAGAGAAGGCAAGACTATGTAATTTCAATGCACTGGTGCTTTGTTATTCAATGCGGTGCTTCAGAATGCATCTGCATATCACAGGGAGTCCTGGTGGTCACGTGGTGTAATGCAGGAAATTTACTTGGTCAGATACAGGAGTGGACTTAAAATGTTCATCAGCCGGAAGTTCAGAGTTGCAGGATCCATGTTCTTCCAGACCCTGGGGGCACTGGGAAACTACTGCAGTAAGAGGGACTGAGGTCTGGCTAAGAGAACCTGGAAAGCTTAGATCCTCTTTTATCTTAATGCTTGCAAACCTAGTTTCCTTTACTCCATTCCTACTTTATTTCTAACTCTTGAAGCTCTTACATAATCAGGCACCACAACATACTGTTTTAAGAGTAAAAGCCTTGGAGTTCACTTTCTGGTTCCTTGACTTAGTAGCTTTGTGACCTTGGCAACTACTTAACTTCACAACCCTTTGTTCCCCCATTTATAAAACAATAATATTTACCTTCAATGTTGTAACAGATATTAAATGGGTCAACACATGCAAAATGTGTAGTGCCTGGTGTATATTAATGTTAACTAATGACGTTGATAACATCAGTTCACTTAAAAGAATATAGAGAAAACAATCCTAATGGTACTTGAGAAGTGGTTTCCACAGAGAGCATTAGAATCACCCAGAAGGCTCAAAATAGGTAGGAAAAAAAAGACACATGGATTCTTTCTCTGAATATTCTAGCTGGATTGGACCTCATAACCTCCACTGGCAACATTTCACCAATCCAGATATTTTGCCCAATACCTTTTTTAAAATCAGAGTTAAAAGTCTAGGCAGAATTGCTTTGCATTTCTCTTCATAGTGGGAAACCTGTTTGGATAAGTGAAAAAAAGCAGCCAAGCAGCCCCCCCTTTTTAAAAAAAAAACCTTTTTAATGTTTTATTTATTTATTTCTGAGAGTGAGCAGGGGAGGGTCAGAGAGAGAGGGAGACACAGAATCTGAAACAGGCCCCAGGCTCTGAGCTAGCTGTCAGCACAGAGCCCGACATGGGGCTCGAACCCACAAACTGTGAGATCATGACCTGAGCCAAAGTCATACATATGCTTAACCGACTGAGCCACCCAGGTGCCCCCAAGCAGCTATTGAAAAGATGAAATTTATACGTTTCTAAGTTTTCTACAACTTGCCCTAGATCATTGTAAGGTGACAGAGGGACTGAGGGAGGCAGTTTTTTTAAATGTTTATTTTTGAGAGAGTAAGTACAGAGTGCAAGTGGGGTCAGAGAGAAGGGGACAGAAGATCCGAAGTGGGCTGTGTGCTGACAGCAGTTAGCCCGATGTGAGGCTTGAACTCATGAACCGTGAGATTATGACCTGAGCCCAAGTTGGGCGCTTAACCAACTGAGGCACCTAGCTGCCCCAGGAGGGAATTATAAAGTATCCATCAGAGATTTCGAAAACTTAATTGAATGTTTTCTACCTTAGCAAAGCTGAACCCATTTATCTGTATAATCTCTTCAAGCTTGCAGTTATTGAAAAATTTCTGTCTCCTCTCTCCCTATTCTTATCTGAGAGCAGCTTGCACATTATTTACTTACTTGGGTGCTGTTCTGCAAATTCGTCTATTTAAAGCTTGTGAGGGAGCCAAGCCACAGGATCTGGCTGACTTTTAGCTGCTAAACAGGGGGCATGTAACTTGCCATTGGTCCCCAACTGAGAGAACTGTAGCTGTAATTTCTTTTTTGGTTAACATTCATCCTGAAGTGGATTTATCTCCTCTACACATTTGTTTTTGTTTGAGTGTTTTCCTTTTTTTGCATGATCCTCACTTTGTTGGACAGAAGTACTTCTTCTATAGCATTACTTACCCTCTCAAAACAACAAAAATTACTTTTGCGATGCTGTTTAAGTCAGAGGATCTAAAGGAAATCCCATCCATTCATTAGAGGCAGAAGTAGCTTGTAGTTGCTCTTGAAGTCAGAAAACCAGAAAATAGTCTGTGGCACGATGGAGCTGGGACAACAGGGCCATGATGTGGGCTCATGACCATGTCGGGCCTTGTGGTCAAACCTTCTCTGTAGTTTGGCTCTGAGGTACATTGTCTCATGTGGTTGGTTTAAGAAAGGCTATTCCTAGCCAAAACATGGAAAAAGCCTAAGTGTCCATCAACTAACGAATGGATCAAAAAGATATGGTTCATCTATACAATGGAATACTACATGGCAATGAGAAAGAATGAAATCTGGCCATTTGTAGCAACATGGATGGACCTTGAGGGTGTTATGCTGAGTGAAATAAGTCAGGCAGAAAGGACAGATGCCATATGTTTGCACATATAGGTGGATTAGGAGGAACTTAACGGAGGACTGTGGGGGACAAGAAGGGGAAAAATAGTTGGGGAGAGGGAGGGAGGCAAACCATGAGAGACTCTCGAATGCTGAGAACAAACTGAGGGCTTATGGGGGTGGGGGAGAGGGGAGGGGGGTGATGGGCATTGAGGAGGGCACTTGTTGGGTTGAGTACTGGGTGTTATATGGGAACCAACTTGACAATAAACTATTTAAGGAAAAAAGAAAGGCTATTCCTTCTCTTTTGGTGTCATTGATAGTCTTTTCTGTGATCAGTGATCCCATCATTCCAGTTTGTACCACAGCCACCAACATATATTCATTGCTTACTATGTGCCATGAACTGGGCTTAAACTTCATTTTCTTGTTTAATCACGACACCATTTTTTGTTTATGTGGTAAGAATTACTATTTCTCACATCTTACAGATGAGAAACTGAGGCTTAGAGAAGATACTAGCTGTGAGGCTTTGGAGAAAAAGTGGTAGAGCTAAGGTTTACACCAGGGCTCTCAGTCCCCAAAGAGCATGTTCTTAACTTCTATGCTGTATTGCTTTCCTGAATTAAGATGATTGTTGGAAAGTCTCCATGTTAGGAACTCACCACTTTTAAATGTTCCATACATAAAAACTTTGAAATGGCTTTCCTCCCAGTTCCGTTATTTTTATATAATGTAAGTACCTCTAGTAAAGGGAATCAAAAGGTTAGGCTAGAAAGCTTTATATAATTTGGCAAGACTAAATTTTTAGTTTCTTGTTTAAAATAAATATGACCTTTCAGAAGAAGAATAGGCAGTATGTGTTTATATAAAGCCAATTATTTATGCAAACTTTGTCAGCTAAGCAGTACATCTGTTAACTATATATTTTTAAAAAGGGTAGTAAAGGATGATCTAATAAGGTATAAAGATTATATGAAACCTGGTGGCCAATGATTTTTTTTCTCAGAAATTGTACTTAACCATACAAGAGGGTTTAGGGTTCAAATAGTCAAGAGTTACTTAGTACTTAAGATTGTTAAAAACACTTAAGTACTCTCTTGGGCTCTAAAATACTCTTTCCAGGATAAATGATATAGACATAATTTAAGGCAGATAAGGATGAAGTAGATGAGCCCTCAGAATTCTGCCCAGCGCTGTGATATATTTTGGCCTGCATTTAATAATTCTGATTAGTCAGGAGATTTTTAGAATTTGACATTTCCCATTGGTGTAAGTAAAACAGAATTGGACTTGAGAGCTTTTCTTAGTCATGTAAAGTTAAGTTTTAATATTTGAACATACTTAAAATTAATGTTCAATGGTCTCTGGTTAAGAATGGTATCTAGATGGACTTGCCCAGGCCACCACCCATCCTGACTTGTCCCTAAAATACTTAGAGGATGGAATGGATAACATTGTAACCTGTTGTCAGAATCCAGAAGGAAGTTACAAAAACTAAAAACCAAGAGGAGAATTGAAAAATAGAAGTTGAAGGTCATTTATGTACTAGTAACAATGTCTACCCGAAAGCTAGAAATGGCTTCACTGCCAACCAGCGGGCCCTGGGTCAGAAATGAAAGTTCTCTACCAATGAGAGAACTGGACAAATGTTCTTTTGTTGCATGGCTTCTTCTTTATAACAACAGAATGGTAATTACAAATAATAGTGAATACTTTTAATATTCCAGATACTATATTAAGTGATGTTAACTCATTTAATTGCTGCAATGACTGTATAGGCTAGATACTGTTGTTATTCTTGATTTCCAGATGAGGAAATAGAGGCACAGAGATGACCAATGTTAGCTGTGTGGTTTGAACAAGTTAAATAATGAAGCCAGGCTCCGATACAGAAGGTCTGGCTTCAGGGCTTGTGCTCCTAATGACAAGGATAAACTGTCATTACAAATTCTCTCTTTCTTACAGTTTCCTACAAATATTCACCAAGTCCAAGAAAATAAATGCATAAGAAATAGGTGACACATTGTATCTTGAAAAATGTGGTTCACTTTAGTGTTAAAAGTTAGAGGGATGACAGAAAAAAGCCCTGATGAGAGTGACTGTAAAGATTATAATTAATATATTTCACTTCAGTATGTTACAAATCCACATAATAGGTATGAGAAGGTTCCAAGCTAGTTCAGCATAGTCACAGCAGGGAAAAGTTTCCTAAACATTGGATTAGGTTGGGGAATGAGCATATCAAGTGCCATTCATGAGTTGGGATGAAAAGAGAATTTAATCAACACTCAGATGTTCAGAGACAGGGTCCAAAGGCAGCCATCACAATTTGTCTCCTAGGTCTGAGTAGACTTGCCCTTCTTTGAGGAGAAAGAGAATTTATTGTGTAATTGTCATGGAATGAGAGGAAAATCATTCAAAAACTTTGCAAGTTCAGATTCCTGATATTCCTGCATGGGAAGAAGAAAAATTTCGGAAAAAAAGATAGTCCTCAGTGGGATGCAGGGAAGACCTATTCTTCATAACTTAGGTTAGGAAGCAGTAGTGCCTGGGCTGAGATCAAGGGACAAGGTGATCTGACGAGAAGTGTGGTCAGATGACACAAGGCATTGATGGCAAGTTCAACCTAGAGCAGTAGTAGGGTTTTCATTGGGGGAGCATCCAGTACAGAATTGTTCATTTGGAAAACAGAATAACGATATGGAGGGAAATCTTGAGAAACTAAAAATCTGAGAAGATCAAGGACAAATTGGTGAAAACGATGGGGGAAAAGATGAGACTAACAAGAAAACGTCAGTTGAAAAATGGCCTGGTTTTATAGAGCCAGAGACTATGGCCTCAGACTAGCAAAGATATTTGAATAAAAGGGATAAAAAGAAAAGTCCAGAACCATCTATTATAAAAGTACTTTACATCCAAAGGACAAAAATCAAAATCAGGCTGTCCTGAGACTTACAGTTTTGTTGTCAAAAGGAAAAAAAAGAGTGAACTAGCACCTACATTTTGAAAGATGAAGATGTAACTAGATAATTTTGGAACACAGCCAAGTTGTCTTCTCTGATGTGCCATGCCACCTGAGTTGTCACCATTGCAATATTTGCAGTAATTACTTGCAGAAAAATTTACTCCAGCTCTATGAAACAAACCCTATCATAAGGGTTCATATGCACTTACCAGCACAAATACTAAACTAGGGTGCAAATCCAGGCAAGAAGGATGTGCAGTGCATTACAGTCTCACTTCCATGGTTCTCCCAATAGGATAATGCATATTCTGGTTATCTATTACTGCATGACAAACATGCCAAACCTAGTAGCTTAAAGTAATTATTGCTCATGAAAGAGATCTTCTTATCTCTGGTGATCTGAGAGTTGACAGGTTGAAGTTGGAGACTCTCAGCTGGGGGCATTCGTTCTTCTTTGTCCAGAAAGATGCAACCATATGGAGGCTTCTCACTCTCATGTGTGGCTCCTGGTTGAGGGTCTCTCTCTCCGCACAGTCTCTCCATGTGTTTTGCTTGGGTTTCCTCACAGTGAGATGGACCCAGGGTGAAGTTGCAAGGTTTCTTAGGAAAGAAGTCCCAGAAAATCACCTCTGTCATGCAAGCTGTTAAGGTCAGTTGAGGTTCAAAGGCTGGGAGGAACAGATTTCACCTCTGGGTGAAGGAGTGGCCAATGCATATAAGGAAGGAAGTGTTTGTCACCACTCACTTTATCTCCCAAATGTGGAAGCTTTCTGATACCATAGAGTGCCATTGCTTGGTTAACACAAACACACTTATCAAAGAGTTTGTTTAGTTTTAGTAAATAGGCAATTTGGCTATTAAAATGATTTTTATTCAGAAATCTTTGGATTGTTACATAGGTATTTACTAAGGATTTTAGTGATAGTCTGGGAAATTAGTTGGGATATTTTCATAAACTGGAAATAAACTCCTTTTTCCATTTCAAAATGGAAGACAGGCTCTGCTATCCAAAAATGTGCTATTCATTTTCAGGAATGGATTAGATCCAGGTACTGAAGGTTCCTGTAGAAAGGGCATGAAGACACTGAAATATACAACAATTACAAAATGTGATGCTCATCTTCTCATTTCTTGAAAAAAGCTTTGTAAGATATCCTAAGAAATCAAGTAGTTGATTAGCATTCATGATCTGAAACATTTTTCCTTAAACACATACGAGTGCATACACACATATGTATGTCTTTGGTTAACAATGGTTATTTTTTAGAGTTTTTTAAAGCATTTTACAGTGATTTTTATTAATAATTTTTATTTATATAATTTATTCTCAAGTTAGCTAACATGCAAAGTAGTCAGTGTGCTCTTGGCTTTGGGAGTAGATTCCGGTGATTCATCACTTAACATAAAATACCCAATGCTCATCCCAACAAGGGTCCTCCTCAATGCCCATCACCCATTTTCCCTTCCCCAACCCTCCCATCAATCCTCAGTTTGTTGTCTGTATTTAAGAGTCTCTTATGGTTTGATTCCCTCTCAGTTTGTAACTATTTTTTTTTTTTACTTCCTTTCCCCCATGGTTTTCTGTTGAGCTTTTCAAATTCCACATATGAGTGAGAACATAGGATATCTGTCTTTCTCTGACTGACTTATTTTACTTAGCATAATACCCTCCAGTTCTATGTTTGTTTATTTTTGAGAGGGAGAGAACATGAGAGGTGGGGGGGGGCATAGGGACAGAGGATCTGAAGTGGGCTCTGTGCTCACAGCAGAGAGTCCATTGAGGGGCTCAAACCCATGAACCTTGAGATCAGTCCTCTGAGTCAAAGTTAAATGCTTAACCAACTGAGCCACCCAGGTGCCCCAATTTTGTATTTTTAAAATAAATATAGCTACCAAAAGTATATATAATTGATATGTATAGTTTAAAGAACAATGACAAAAATCCCTGTACCCACCACTCAGTTGATGAAATAGGCCATTATTGATGACATTGCCAAGATGGCAGAGGAGACCCCAGCCTTCATTCTCCACAAAGACTGGTAAACAAAAACGGTGCTGGGAGAGCTCTGGAGTCCATTTAAGAAACTTCAACAAACCATGTGAAAAATACTTGAGAGTGAGTGATCAAAAAGGGAAAGAAGAAGTTTCATTTTGCCTTCATCATTCCATCCCCCATGACTACATTGCTCAGAGCTGAGAAAGAACACCCAGATATACCGCTCTCAGCTTTCTCAGCCTTTTGGGGTATTGCATCAAAGACCCGCTTTAGTTACCCCATCCAGAGACCAGAAAAGCTGAGATGTGTAAAGAATGGCTAGGAACAAGGCAGAAAAGCAGGGCCTATCAGTATCAGCCACACAGTGGGAGGAAACTCAGTTCTCAGGGACCCGCTTGGTAGATGACCCTAGTAGCTTTCACCACTGAAGAAACCAGGGTCACCCAGACTCCCCACAACTTTCACTAGTTTTCACCCCACAGGTGTTCGTGTTTGGTGATGCCAGCTGCCTGAGTCCCTACCCACTCCCTGCCCTCCACCCCTGGCAAAAGCCTAAGAACTACACAGAAAGCCAGTCGCCGCCTCTGTGGCTATGTGAGTGCAAGACACCAGCTTAGAACACCCCCAGCTGATCCTTACCACTGTTTCTGCTCTTGAAGCTAGCCCTTCCACCTGTGCACTTGAATGCTGCTAGTCTGTTGCCCATCACCAGCCTCCATTGGCATGTGCCCACCGTGGCAAGAGCTTAGAGCTACAAGACTGGGTGCTTATAACCAAGACCCCTACAGCTACTTGAGGCTCTGGATCTCCTGTCATTGGCCTGTACCACTGGGCTCACTTGCAGCTAGTACCTCCAGCTTTATACCTGCATGCCTCCAGCCTAACCTTTGTCACTGGCTTCCACTGCCACATGCATGCCTGTGGAGGGACCATTCAGCTTCAGGAGGGCAT
This sequence comes from Hyaena hyaena, assembly GCF_003009895.1. Taxonomy (NCBI): domain Eukaryota; kingdom Metazoa; phylum Chordata; class Mammalia; order Carnivora; family Hyaenidae; genus Hyaena; species Hyaena hyaena. The sequence continues at coordinate 362,842 of NW_024081984.1, read as the reverse complement.
GCCGATAGCCAGGGCCCCTGCAGCTGCCCCTGGACCCTGATCTGGCCCCAGGTCCTGTTACTTACTGGCTTGTACCACTGAACTCACCTGCAGCTAACTAGCCCAGCTATGTACCCACACACCCTCAGTCTGACTCTTGACACCAGCCTCTATTGCTGTACACCAGGGATCACAACCAGTAGCCACAGTCATGCACCCTGACAGCCAGTACCCCCAGAGTGCCCAGGGCACCTGCAGTTGGCCTTCACCATTGCTGCTTGTCCTGGCTTCCACCAGAGAGAGAGAGTGTGTGTGTGTGTGTGTGTGCGCGCGCGCCCACGCGCAATAGGCCTCTGCCACTAACCAGGCACATTTAGCTGGTTCTCTGCAGCTCAATGCATGCATGCCATTGGCTCCAGTCATAACTGCTATCCACTTTGGTCCCTAGCCTCTGAACCTGGAGTTGCTACTGAGGCCCCCAACAGTCCTTGCGGCTCCTGCAGACCCCTGCAGCAGTCACCAAGGACATGTGGCTATTGAGTTGAGAGGGTGACTGCTCTTACCACTCCTAGTCAACATTGTACCAGAATTCCTAGATGGAGCAGTTAGGTGAGAAAAAATAAAAGGGATCTAAATCAGAAAAAAGAAGTAAAATGGTATATTTGCTGATGACATGATCTTGTTTATAGAAATTCCAAGATTCCACCCAAAAGCTGTTATACCTAGTAAATGATTTTAGTAAGGTTGCAGGATACAGAATCAATGTACAAAAGTAAGTTGCATTTTTGTACACTAACAATGACTTATTGAAAAAACAAACAGTCCTATTTACAATAACTCAAAAAAAAATTTAACCAAGGAAGTGAGTGATTCATATGCCAGAAACTATAAAATACTGATGAAAGATACAAATCAAAAGATTTGTCATGTTCAAGGATCAGGAAAGTTACTATTGTTAAAATATCCAAACTACCCAAACTCATCTATAGGATTCAATGCACTCTCTTTCCCAGAGTGGATTGATAAAATTTGATCTTGCCTCCCACAAATAATGTTTTTAATGAGATATGGCAGATTTATTTATCTAGAAATTTAACATTTACCCCTTTTTAAGACCTCCATATTTGTAACCAGGGGTTTTAATTTAACTGATTGAAAATAACTTTCACACTAGAGCAAAACTGTAAATAACATTTGTATTAAATGCAGTTTACCTCGAAAAAATTCTGATGGCATTTCTCACAAAAATATAAAAATTTCTCTCGCAGAAATGGAAAAAAATTTGTGGAACCATAAAAGACCCTGAATAGCTAAAGCATCTTAAGAAAGAAAAGTTGGAGGCATCACACTTCATTTTAAACCATATTGCAAAGCTATTGTAATCAAGGCAAAGCAACATAAAAATGAACACCTAGACTAATGGAACAGAATTGAGAGCCCAGAAATAAATGCATGTGCATATGGTCAACTATTATTTGACAAGGGAGCCAAGATAGTCTCTTTGATAAATGATGTTAGGAAAACTGGATATCCACATGCAAAAGAATGAATTTAAGCCTCTATTTCACATCACCAAAAATTAACTCAAAATGGATTAATGATTGAAACATAAAATCTGAAACCATAAAATTCTTAGAAGAAAACATAGGGGAAAAGTTTCATTTTACCATTTTACACTTAAAGTAAATATTTTACCATTTTACATTTAAAGTAAACATATGGATGAATATTCCATTGCTTTTTTATCTATCTACTCTGTATTTTAACATATGGCACTTAATTTTGAATGTATACAGTTACATGTATACCAATTTTAACTGATAATATATAAAATTCTCCTGAAGTAGCATGTGAGGAAGGAACTCTTCATCTGCATGACACTATACATTTAGATAACACTTAATGATCTAATTTCAACCTCAAAACTTTGCTGGCACTAGGGAATGTTCATTACTCAATGGAAAAGCCACAGTGTTTCAGTCAATCAGTGTGGTCAACTTGTGAAATGCTCAATTTGTGGCATTATGTGGAAGGAAATTGAAAAAGGATTTATGCACAGATATTTTCTTTTTACTTTAACATTTTTTTTATCACAGTTGACACAATACTGTCAAAAATTTATTCAATTTTTGCTACTAGAACATTAATTTTCTATCTTGTGAAGAGATCTAGGAAAGATGGTATCAGGACGGAGTTAGGAATCAAGGTTATTAAACATTTCTGTGGCTTCTGGATTTTTACATACTCCAGCTACAGAATGAGTTACACAGGAATTAGTTTACCTCACTTGAGTCTAATGTTACCAGATAAGTAGCTGCTACATTTTTTGCCTTCAGAGAACCTCTTATCTTTGCATTTTTTTTTTTTTTTATTCTTTGGTAATGGGAGTGTGGCCAGATACATTTTAGCCATAGTAAAAACCATAGCCCATCTTCTATTTGGTTCTCTTCCTCAGCCTTCAATAACCTTGGATTTCCCATCCTTAGTAATCCCTCGCTATCCCCTTCCATCTCTCTCTCGGAACAGCAGTCTCTAGTGGAGCCTTCACTTCTTCCTCTTGACTTACTCCTGCCAGTCTGAACTCCTCTTTGACATCATTGATGATATCCTAATGTCCAAACTGAAAGGCTACTTAATTTTCATTGTTAAATAAAAACTGTATTTAAGGTATATAACCTGATTTGATATACATGTACATAATGAAATGGTTACCACAGTCAAGCTAATTTAGATAACTTCTTGCATAGCTACGTGTGTGTGTGTGTGTGTGTGTGTGAGCAAATTTCCAGTATTCCATACAATGTTAACTATAGTCTTCATACTTTCACCTTAACTTTAATGCTTAGAACAAAAGGGCATATGATCCAAATGTTGCCATTTTGTTTTTGTAACATCTCCATTGTGGACTTTCTTAGAGGATTATGGTTTTAAAGACTCTTTATGATCCCTAGAGGATTATGTTTTTATTTTTTTATGCTTTTTATTTATTTCTGAGAGAGAGGGAGAAAGAGAGAGAGAAAGAGAGAGAGTGCGTGAGAAGGGGAGGGTCAGAGAGAGAGGGAGACACAGAATCTGAAGCAGGCTCCAGGCTCTGAGCTAGCTGTTAGCACAGAGCCCGATGCAGGGCTTGAACCCACGAATCTGTGAGATCATGACCTGAGCCAAAGTCAGACACTTAACTGATTGAGCCACCCAGGCAACCCGAGGATTATGTTTTTAGAGACTCTTCATGATTAGTCTCTTTGGTGTTTCTATAATAGAAATCCTTAAAATAGGATTTGTGACAAAGTGATCCTTTTATCAGCTTATAAATTCTAACAGGTAGTGTTAAAGTAAAGCTTTGAAAATCCTACCCTATCATGAATAAAATTCTTACCTTTCATTTGGGTGACCTTAGTGATTGATATCTAAATGAAGAGGTATTTATGAAATGGTCCCCTAGACCAATTTGTATTTGAGTTAAATAGAATCCATGATATTTTGTTCTCCCTCCCTCCTACCAAACAACTTTCTCTCATCTAGACTTTTGCTTCTTTCCATATTTTGTTTGTAAATAGAGGAACTAGGAAAGAGATCTTAAGTCATGCTCTGCCCTTAGTTAATAGGAGTTATTTTGCCATATTTTATGGCATCAAACCTGTACCCTTAGAGGAGCTTTGGTGTTCAAGCAAAATATTTTTTGTCAGAGCCAGAAAAATTGTGCTGGTTAGTTATGATTTCAAGCCATAAACATTTACCATAGAAATTTTGCAACTCTTTTTGAGTTTACTGTTTTTTAATTCCCCAGAAGTTTTAATCTTCTATTTAAAGATATGTGTAATTTGGTCATAATCCTAAAAATAGAATTTTAAATATTCTGAGGTGCTCATACATCTATTTAAGTTTAAGTAAACTGCCTTCTCAACCAATATACCCAGGTGTGGTTTATGGAGGGATATGTTTTAGATACATGTGCACTTATAAATACACATATGCACACACTCCTCAGAGAAATTGTGCGCAGTAATTTTTAGGATGGACTACTTCATTGCTATTGAAACTGTCAGTGACCTAGAATTTCAGATTAATTTGAAGGGTCATTAATATATATAGCTGCAGTTGTCTTTCAAATAACTTGATTAATGTGATAATTAATTTAGCTTTTAAGAAAACATGTAAATGGTAAGTCACAGGCATTATTTTGGTGGGATTTAGAATTTTTCTATAGGAAGATTTGGAAAATGCTTACCTTAAGGCAGTTTAAATACTTTATGAAGTGATGAGTATATTAAAATATAAGTATTAATCCTTGACATTTATCATCCATACATTTTGTCACTTTTGTAGTAGAATTAAACTGATTGAAAATGATTTCTAGAAATTTCTTGTCTTCTGAGTTCTGTATGAGCCACTGTCAGAAAAAGGCTAACCTAATTTTTGAAAATGGTAAAGCAAGAAAACTTTTTATTAACGTCTGTTCTCAATAACTGAGTCTATGACTTCCCTAATAAAGGAGTTACTATAACCATGTTACATCTTTGTAGCTATAACTTATCTATTTTTGATTAGCAGTATAGTGAAAAGTAGAATACAGTTCTGTTTTTTACAAGATAAGTTTTTACATGCCCTGTGAGCCTTAACATCTTTTTTTTGTAATCTTTCCTCAAAGTCCCCTTTTTTTAAAAAAAAAAAAAAAAAAACTTTAATTTTCGGTCCCTTCATTTGGACAGTCTGGCTTGAATGATTGAACACCAAATGATGATGCAGTGTCTGAGCATAATAAGTGTACACAGCACTTTGCCCACCCTATAGCTTCAGTGGGCATGACTTTCAATGGTTATTAGGCATTTTTAACTTTTAACTCAACTGCACTGATGCATTTAGCTCATGTTTCAACACAAGTCCTGAGCCTGCTGCTCTGCTAAGATGGTGAGAAGGTTGTCTTTTTTAACATAACTTCTTAGCGATTTCTCTGTATAGTTTTTCTTGTGGAAGTCCAGGTGATGTCTTTACTAGAAACATATTTGTTTGGAATGTGAATCTCCTCTTGGACGTCTGATTCAGTGATGATTCATTTTAAATTGTTTCCATTAGGTCTTGCATCTTTTCATGTTACTTGTAAACTTTTGGTTTCTCATGTTTTCATTTGACACCAGTGTTAACTAAAACTGATTAGAGTATAGGGACCTAAGCGATGCTTGGGAAATACTATAGATGCTTATTGTGTGCATATGTACATATGTACATGTGCAGTAGCTTCCTTTGATTTTAGCTTGTATTATATGCTTAAAATTCAATATACTTCTTGAGAGTGAAATGCCATTTTCAGTTGAAGGGAAATAAACCTATTTTTATTAAAGATTAGGATGTTTGTAAAAATCACTACCCATGTTCTGCTCTATCAATATTTGGCAGTCACAGACAAAGATATTAGGATTCAAGATAACTCAAAAAGGTTTTAGACTTTTTGAAACTTTAGAAATGTGATGTCTCTAATAATCATTAGGTGTGTTGAACATATTATTTAGAGTTCCTTGTCCAGTATCTTCCCTCTAATTGAGATCCATCACTGCTACTTGGGTGGTTGACAAAGATTCTATAGTGACTGTAACATTTGTTTAATCTTTACTTGTAGATAGAGACTACTCATTTTGGCCAATACTTGTTTATTTTCCATGTCCTGCAAGAACGGCAGAGAAAAAAAAGGCCTGTCTTCATCCTGGTCTTATATCAAAGCAATGATGGGCCCCACCTTCATTTTATGAATTTAATGGTCCAGGCATTTAACTGCGAATGACCTGTTCATAGGGTTTGTGGGAGTCTGTGATCAAAGGGAAGAGTATTTTAACACTGACCTTCTTCCTCTCTTCCCTCCCAGGACCTCACATTTATATCACACAAAGGTGATGAGAGAGAGATTAGCACAATGGGGAGGAGGATAAGCAAAGGGACCAGACTACCTGAGTTCAAATCTGAACTCTGCCATATGCTGGCTATGTCCTCTTAGGTTACCTTACCTTTATTATCTTCTGTTTTCTTTTCTGCAAAGTAGGAATAAAGATAGTATCTATTTCACAGAGGTATTTTTGTGTTTTTTTTTTTAATTTTTTTTAATGTTTCATTTATTTCTGAGAGAGAGAGACAGCATGAGCACGGGAGGGTCAGAGAGAGAGGGAGACATAGACTCTGAAACAGGCTCCAGGCTCTGAGCTGGCTGTCAGCACAGAGCCCGATGCGGGGCTTGAACCCATGAACCGTGAGATCATGACCTGAGCCAAAGTTCCGCTTAACCGACTGAGCCACCCAGGTGCCCCTCATAGAGGTATTTTTAGTATGAAACGAGTTATACACAAAACACTTAGTACCTGGCACTCAGTTAACACCAATGTGATGATGGTGATGATGGTGATGATGTTGTTGATGATGAGTTAATACCTACATCATGATGATGATGATTTAATAATTTAGAAGCTCAGAGTACTTCTCTGCAAGGAAAAAAAAAAGACTTGTAATGTGCATCCTTCCTGTAATACAGCTAATATTTTAATACCTCTCATTAAATATTTAACACAATATTTGTGTCACCTGATCTGAGGGTTATTTTTATCTTTCCAAGTTTTGAAGTGCCAACTCTATATCCTAGTTGAAAAGAGTCTCCCAACTTGATAATAGTTTAATTTTTTTCTTTTTTTAAAAATTTATTTTATTTTTGAGGGGGGGAGAGAGAGATGGGGGGGAGAATATGTGGGGGAAGGGCAAAGAGAGAAGGGGGGTGGAGAGAGAGAGAGAGAGAGTGAATGAATGGATATCTCCAGGCAGGAGTACTGTCAGCACAGAGCCTGATGTGGGGCTTGAACTCATGAACCATGATATCATGACCTGAGCCAAAGTCTGGCACTTAACTGACTGAGCTGCCCAGGTGCCCCTATAATATTTTTTTTCCAACTGCAATTTTGTTTTCTTTTTTTGTCAAACTCTTTATAATTTCTGCAAACTAATTAGATTGTCTTTCAAAAAACCCAGAATCTTGGTAATCAGATGAATTGAGTCAGTAAAGTGAGTTTCTGGTTTATAACCACAAGAGAAATGAGTCCACTGTAACGTGAGTGATCTACACTTTAGCTTGAGCATAAAGATAAGGGGTCCTTTTCCTGGCTGTGTACCTTTCTCTTGACACAGGAGCAGCTTGATTTCTGCTGCTTTCTTGGGGGCATCGTCACAAATGGAACCAAGGGAGAGGAGCCCCGGCACAAAGAAGTTTGCTTCCTTTCACAATTTGGAAGCTATTTCTCAGCTCAGTTGGGAAAGAGGTTGTCATTTATTTTGAAGTGCTTTCACATCTTCTTCCAAAGTTTTTTCCTGCCCATGTCCTTTTCTGCAGAGTTTTATGCTCTCGACTGGCAAATACTCTTAACTTTGTGCTGAATCACCTCTTGAAGCTTAAAAACAGTTCTGGATCTTCTGTCCTGAAGGTTTCACTCAGGAGTCTGTGGATGGCTAGGGAACCTATATTTAAAAACCCTTCCTGGAGGATTCTATGTCTGGCCTATGAACCAGCTTTTGGAACCACAGGTCTAAACTTCCAACTCCCAGCTGGAAGAGAAACATCCTGTGATTTCTTCCCTTGGGCTTTACCATGGGCACACTGTTGATACTGAGCTGGAAATGCTAAATGTGCTGCTTGACCTCAGGAAACTGAGGCTTTGAATGCCTTACCCCAGGGAATAATTAAAATGACAAGTATACACTGGAGGGCCAGGCCCATGGGGGAAACTAATGTGGCCCAAGGGAACCTCGATATACTGGGGTACTGGTTGGGAAGGTTGATACCTTTTTTTCACCCAGGTATTTATTAATTTGTTTGTTCAGCAGCTTTTTAAATGATTGAGATCAAAGACGTTTTGATGGGCACAAGCGATCCAAATTGTATAGTGGAAAGAATACAGGTTTTAGAATCAGCCAGATGTTGTTTTGAATCCTTGCCGAGCTATGTGATTTTGAGCTATTAACTTCTCTAAACGTATTTCCTCATTGGCAAAATGGAAATAATGCCTACCTTGCAGGCTGTCACAAGGATTATAAATAATACACGTGAGACATCTCACATAAGTTAGCATTTATGTGGCAGGTATAATATCTAGAACTGTGCACACATTTTCGTTGCCCCTCATAGGTGGTACTGTTGATTTAATCAATTTAGAAATGAGTAATCTAAGCCTTCAAAACAGTAACTGCTCCAAGATCAGTAGCTTCTGAGAGACAGAGTTCTGCTTTGAATCTAGGGCTGTTTGACTCCCAACCTGATGTCCCTGAGCATGTATCCTAGATGCCTGCTCAGTCTAGTGTCATGTGACTCACCCCCCACTCTAGACTAGACCTAGGTGTGACCCATCCAAGGGCTGGCCAGGCATCCATGACTCTGTGGCAAGGCATATTGAATCCCTCTCTGGGGACTATGCAATCAAGACAAGAGACTGTGGTTGTGTGAGAGAGGTAAGCTGAAAGGTCATGGGGTTTACTCAGGGCTAGGGTCGCCTTCAGAGACCATGTGTAAACTGATGCTGAGGGCAGAAGCCAGGTGGAGTCCAGAAAAAGCAAGAGAGTTCATTTTATGATAGATGATAAAGACCAGGTGGGTTAGGTTTTTTACCACATTCAGTGTGTAGATCTAGCCCGTGTATCTTTGCTCTAGTTCCTCTTATTTGTTGAGATAACTTTGAATGACTATCTGCAACCTGATTTTTAGCAAGACAGGAGTCTAACCAGGACTCTAGTTGCATTAAAGTGTAGCTGTGTGTAGTTATTCACATAGTGGCCATGGTATACAGGCAAACAAAATTACAACAGGTGGTGATAAAATTTTTTAATGAGAGTTCTAAAGTGCTTAAGGGCACAGAAGAGGGAATGCACTATGATCCTTCATGGAATTTGCATCTCCTTATGTTCTCCTGGGCTGGCGGTTTTCATGTAAGGCTCCCTACTTAGGTGAGCAGGAGGCTTGGACTGGTGGCCCCTTCTTGGACTTCCCTAACATGTAGAAATTACTATTTCTTTTACTTGTAAGTATGTCTTCAACTTCCACAGAAATTGTTTGGAATCCAAATTAAATAAATGCTTGCCAAATGATGATAATCCTAAATATAATATCTTGGACTCCTTTCTTATTTAATGGTTATTGATTGAAGACCAAGAAGAGGGTTTTAAATCCTCTTATTCTAATGGAATTATCTTAAAAGGTATCTTCTGGAACAGCATGAAGTCAGCCACGGAGGAACTTGAAATTCTTCTCCGGGTATCCCATTGCTCCTAATCAAATAAAATCAGTTATATCATTTTCTCTGCAAAACTGGATGTTTTTCTGACTTAACTGAAGGGTGCCAAATAACCCTCATAGTTTTATGCAAATGTTGAATAAATTTAGGGTGCTTAGCTGCACAACATTCTAGCAGAATGGTTTGAGTACTGATTTTTTTTTTTTCACAATATTAAATAAGAAGGTGTATAAAGCACTTACAGTGCATGGTACATATTAGGAATGACCACCATCTCATTTGCCCTACCTAGGGAACTTAGGGATTGCACCTTGCTAAAAGAACAGGAATAAGCACTGAATCGATGCAGTACACATTTACAGAAAATCTTAGGTTACGTATGCTATTTACACAATTCATAAAGGGTTTTCAGTTATGATGAGGGTCAGAGAAATAATAGTCGTCTTCAAATACTTTTCTGCCTCTCTTGAAAAATGCCCTAAACTACATCCTTAACCAGTAGCCTTTAAAGCTGTTAAAGAATATGTAACCTGGTTCCCAGTCCAGCGCAGCTGCTAAGTAGCTGTAGGAACTTGGGTAGGATGCTCTAGTTTTTTCTGTGCCTCTTTTGCTTCATATCTTAGCCACTTAGCAGAGTTGGGCTAGAGCAGGGGTAGAACATGTCTGCTGTACTGTTTCTCCACCTCCCCAACATGGCCAACTGGTCATCATCCTGGGAGGCCATCTTGATGACAGCCCTTTGTCAGCAAGCAGCACCTGACAGTCTGCTTTTATACTTGATTTTCTTCAATTGTGTGCAGTCCTGGACCAGACGATAATGAAGGTAATTTTTAGTGTTACAACTCTACTCTTATAAATATGAGATCCAAGAAAAGGACCTGTTCTTTGCAAATATTTTATATTAACTTCCTCATAAGAAAATGGCAACCTGGATGTGTGAATCATGCTTTTTCCCTAAATCACTGTTTGAAAAGCAGATTCACTCAATCCAAATGAGGAAATTAATTCCTCTTGGTTAACTTAGGGAGATTTGTAACTAACTTTAAAGAGAAATTCCATATGACACATGTTCAAATGTGGTAAGGGATTAAGTTAGTTTGAATTTATTTATTTCCTTTGGTATTTGCTGGATAACTGGGAATTTACTTATTTTAAACTATTTCAAAGGGTTTTAATACTTTTATTTTTGTTGATGCTGTTTCCTGTTTCATGGGAGAAATGATGGAATTGTATTCCTGAAGAAAACATTTTGCATTAGTGGGGATAAGACCTACTTATAGGACTAAGGAATAAAAAATGATCTTATAAAAAAAAAAAAAAGAAAGAAAAGCAGATTCATTTGACTTCTCTTCTCATTAGCTCCCTTGACCCTCAAACATCTTTTTAACAGAGTGCAGTTACACTTTTCCTTGTGCTGCACTTGGACCTTGCTATATATCCTAGAGTCCACTATAGAGCTTTTAAAGATTAAAAAAATAAAAAAGGTCTCCAACCGGGGTTAAAAGAAGGTATTTAAGAAGAGTTCCAAAACTGCCCTGCCTGCACACTTTTTACACCAGAGATACTTACAGTAATAGTGAATTGTTGCCCCCTTGTGGCAGAGTGATATATTTACTTTCTCACACAAGTGAAATTGTGGAATATAATTTTAGTCTCTCCTAACTTGAAACTGTCTTTGCAATGAACTAGTTATTATGAAAGAAATTTAGGTATTTTTGAAGCTACCTCTCCTTGTTTGCTTATTCTCACCTGTCTTAAATCTCATAGAATCTTGTCTTTGATATTTTTTGAGATACCAGATATCTAAGAGCTTAAGTTAAATCAAATGGATGACCAAAATTATATGGAAGAAACTCAAATCCCATTCAAAGTACTTTTCATTAGTCCTTGCCCCTTCAAATGTGTTTGTAGGGTTTTGGGAATATCTTATTGCCCCTTTAGAAGTCATGTTATGTACCTGAAGATATTCTTCGGAGCTACAAAACCGGGAAAACTTGAAATACCATATCCAGGAATCCTTAGTTGTGATATGGTTAATTCATGAAAGTTGAGGTGATCTTTAGGATTAGATTTTTTTTTTTTACATTTTCATTATATGGAATACAAAACAAGATTTTAAAACCAAACAGGGCTTCCTTTCAACGAAATAGATTTCATGCCTTGTAATAAATGCCTCATAGAGGAAGAGTGTAGAGGTCTTATAGTCAAAGAAAGCCATTTCATACTGTTCCTTGTACAATGACACTGTGGTGATCTCTTTAAAATAGAACAGTAACACAGTCATAATTGGCTTATTGATGTTTTTATAAAGTATCATAAATATACATAGCAATTCTGAATGATTTTCATGTTTGATTATTAAGAGAAGTCCATTTAACCAACTATTTTCCATTTCGGATGGTTGTCACTCTCTACCAATAACCTTGGAAGCAGAACAACTACTTGCAGGTTTTCTCCAGATTCTGTGTAGGTTTCTGAAGCACATGCTCTTTTGTAGGGATGAAATGACTCAGTGACTACTTGGAAGATTGCCACATTATGTCTTGAAATTGAAGATGCCGAGTAAAATCTCTTTAGTATGTAACTTGTTATTGTTCAAAACTGGAAAACTTGTGGGTTTGTTTCTGGATTATTTTGCCCTCAAAGAAACTTTGATCACAGTCAGGAAATAGTCATTGAAGGATTTGCCAGTCCTTAACAGACATCTATCTGTGCAATAATTTGAGTGGAGAAGATGTTATTAAGAACCAGATAAATGTCACTAAAAACACCAACTAAGGAATTTTGTACTATAAATAAGGAGATGGAGTGGATTCATTTGCTTTACTTATTCAGGGTCTTGCTTTGGAGTCTCAGCTAGTGTAACCAAAATAACCATTAATGTGTTACTCAGAAGTGCTCTAGACAGTGGGAGATTTTGATCTTAGGCCGTGTAGGACATGCCGTAGTAGATCCCAGTCATGCTCATCATATTTGCCTACTTGAACGCCTTTCTAGATTAAAGCAGCTTTGTGAACTAACGTCCATCCTTAATGCCAGAAGTGTTTAGGTAGTTCAGTAATTGTTAAGCTTTTATATCTTAAGTCCAATTAGGATTAACCATTCCACTAAAAAGTCTGCTTACGACCAGAGGAGGAATGTTTTATATTATAGCCTTTTCCTTATATCTATTTATGATAAATTTTAGGGACATGCAGTTTCTCTTGGGAACAAATTTCATTGCTGTGGCCTTAAGATACAAAATACCTCATAGTTGAAAACACATTTATTGTTTCAGGAATCATAAAGAGAGCTCATGAAAAATTGGGTAGTGGGACAATTCGGTAATTTACAGTATTTTTCAGAATTCTATAGTAAATTTCTTTGTGCATAAATCTTTGTCCAAATTTAGATTATTTTCCTAGAATAGATTCCTAGATTTGAGTCAAAAGTTATGAATATTTTAATGGTTTTGTATGCATTGCCAGATGGCTTTTAGAAAGACTGTATCAATTTCATATTCTCATAATGCATCCTGATGTCTGTCTCACCACATTCTCACGTGAATCTTGGCAACGGCAATTCATTTTATTTGGCACTTTTAATTGTGAGATTTGATTGTTTAATATATTTATTAGCTGTTTTCATTTCCCTTATGAATTATATTTAAGTCTTTTGTATATTTTTATATGAGCTTTTAAAATATTTAGGAGCCAAACTGGCATTTTTCCAGAGAATCATCAATTACCCTTAAATAAATAAATCTCTGTTGCTACTCATTCTTGGGCAAACTCAAGTTGCCCACATGAGAAAAAGAAATAGCTCAATTGCTATTCATTGTCTACAACTCAGTCCTTGTGAAGATGTGGAAGCAACCTTCTCTGTTCTACCTTGCTTGGGTCCTCTGAAGTATGACAAAATCCTCTGGCTTGGTGGTTACCCAGGCTTTTTGTCCCTCCTTCTGAGCTGCTTTGAAGAATGACAGGATCTCTGAGATGATCCCCAAGTCTTCCTGGTGAATTTCATAAATACACTGAAGCCCCAGTTTCAAGTTAGCATCACAAAGTTGTCATTAAAATTTAGTAGGAATTAGCCCTGGTTTTAGATGATCACTTTTGTCACCACAATTGTTGATCTAATAGTAGAAATACATTTGTCATAACTGTGGGTTTCTTTCCTGTGTGCGTATGCGAAAAGAGAAAGGGGAGACTTGTATTTACTTATTTTTTCTTCACCTTTCTTTCATTGCATCACAATTAGAAAGTCTTCCTCAAAACACTTAGTCATTTTTATGGAGACCCTAGGCAACCTCTATAGCCTTCCTGGGGAGGTACAAGAACCATTGTTCCAATTATGAAAAGCTATTGCCTAAACCTAGTAAAGGAAAAACTTTTTGAAGACATTCCTCAACTTTGGGGTTTATGAAGGAATGAAATTCATGTCTGCCAGGCAGTGGAGTCAGTATTTTTACAGCTTCATGTAATTTGTGAGTCTGCCTGATATCTTGGTTGAAAAGAATCTATCCTATTTCTGATTCTAATAGCAGTAATCTACAGCTGGACCTTAGGAGTATTTCCATAAGGGGCTCTTCACCTTTCTCTGTAGAAGAGTTGATAGGTTATCCTGTTGGACTATTTCCACATGTGTGCAAGTCAATGTAATTATGTTGGTTAGAGTGTGGTTTTGATGGTATCATTCTAACGTTGTCCATTTTGATGACGATCTTGTGATTTTTTAGACAACTTTCTGATGAAAGAAGATCGTGGCATCTTCATTCTGTAAATGTAGAAACTGGGAGTCACAGCGTGTTGCCATCTCAGTTATGGACCATACTTCTACCAGCGCTTCTTCCTTATGCCTTTCGGTATTAAACCCCATTGCTTTCCTTAACAACTAAAATATCTAACCAGTCTTCTTGCATCTATAAAACAGGGCTGAAGAGATTCAATGGACAGTGATATGTCAAGGCCCCTGTATTCTTTTTTTTTTTTTTTTTTCAAGTTAGCATACAGTGTAGTCTTGGCTGCAGGAGTAGAACCCAGTGATTCATTCTTATATATGACACCTGGTGCTCATCATGAAAAGTGTCCTCCTTAATGCCCATCTCCCATTTAACCCACCTCCATCCACCCTCAGTTCTCTATATTTAAGAGTCTTTTATGGTTTGCCTCTCTGTTTTTATCTTGTTTTTCCTTCCCTTCCCCTATGTTCATCTCTTAAGTTTCTCAAGTTCCACATATGAGTGAAATCATATGATATCTGTCTTTCTCTGACTTATTTCACTTAATACCCTCCAGATCCATCCACATTGTTGCAAATGGCAAGATTTCATTATTTTTTATTGCCAAATGGTATTCTAGTGTGTGTGTGTGTGTGTGTATACACACCCACACATATATACCACATCTTCCTCATCCACTCATTAGTTGATGGACATTTGGGCTCTTTCTATACTTTGGCTATTGTTGATAGCACTGCTATAAACATTGGGGTGCATGTGCCCCTTCAAATCAGCATTTTTATATCCTTTGGATAAATTCCTAGTAGTGCAATTGATGGGTCATAAAGTAGATCTATTTTTAATTTTTTGAGGAATCTTCACCCTGGTTTTTGGAGTGACTGCACAGTTTGCATTCCCAACAGCAGTGTAAGAGGGTTCCCCTTACTCCACAGCCTTGCCTGAGTTGTTAATTTTAGCCATTCTGACAGGTGTGAGGTGATTTGTATTTACCTGATGGTCAGCGATTTTGAGCATCTTTTCAGATGTCTGTTTAAGGCCACTGTATTCTAAAAGCACTCAGGACAAAGATAAGCAGAATTTGTCATTAGAGCTGGACGTACCTGGAGGTTGACAATCTCCTCATAAAACTCAAACCTTTTCTGCTGATCTTGGGCAGTATAATGAACTAAAAAGAACTTTAAATCCATGAGTTGAATTTGGATGACTGGCATCATACTTGCCTTTAGATGCTTCCTGTACAGGGTAAATGTGCTTAAGCATGTAAACTAATTTGAAAATGTAGAAGGCATTCTCCAAGTCTAAAGAAGTGGATGTATAAATTAGCACGCATGTATGTCCAATTTAACTTATTTTCAAATCTACAGATAAAAACGGGGATATGTATTTTCAGCTAGCTTTAATCTTACCAGTTAATTTCTTATGTTTAAAAATCTTAGAGTTCAGAAGAAAATATGTACAAGACCTTTTTTATACCTTAGGTTAGACTATATTTTAATATTATTTTTATTCAAGTTAGGCTTTAAGTCAAAACAGCCTATTTTGGACCACAAAATATTTTCAGTTAATTTAGGCCTATCTGTGGTCAAATCTTGGCTAACCATTTTAATTCTTTGGTATTTGCAATGTATCCTACAGGAGAAATGGGGCTGACCAAAAACAAAACCAAGCAATGAACCAATAGCACAGAGATGTCATTCAAAAGAGACTTTTGAGGAAAAATTTTAGGGTTGTAACTTGGTCTCCCAAAACATCTTTAGTTGGTGCCAGTACTGTATAACTTATTGCCAATGGAATAAATGTGCAATTTGAAAACTTATATAAGTTTTCAGAAGCATTGCCGAAGTTTTGGCCACACTATGAACTATTTTATGCAAATACTGAGTTAAGTTTCCTATCAGACAGTATTTATATCAGCCAGCAAACCCAAAGACCATTTGATATTGACAATTACATCAGAATGATTTATTAGGTAAGTGGCATGAAATTGACCCTCTACTAAAATAAGAATTTCCAGTCATTTAGCATGGATTTTCTGTTAAAGCAGTACACATTGCTCGTATGAAAAATTGAAATGGTGAATGTGAAAAGATTTAACAAATACTCAGTATATTTTTATCTTAAGACATTTAAAAATCTAGTAATATTATTTTTCCACGTACTCAATTTCAATTTGCCTTTAAAAGAAACTCCAGGCTTTAGATAAATATGAGCTCATTTTTACAATGCAGTCAGCAACAATTTTAACTAAGGTTTTTCTGGTTTGTTTAGAAAAAATAATTGATGCTGCTTTTTAAATATATAACTTTATGTTAAGTATTTAATCTCTCTGACCTCATTAGGTGTGTCTCATCATTAGATATAATGTTACTAAAGTAGTTGTAACTTTACAGCTTCTTTGATTAATGATGGTTTGGACTAAGGTTTCACTGGGTAGGATTAACTATGTTTAAAGATGGCGAGACGCCATTATAACATTAATGCCAGAATTTAATAAGAACCAGAAAATAACTTCAGGGACCTTCATAATTTAATGTGAGGGCATGATCATATTCTGATTATTTTACTGTAGTGTCCTATTAAAAATATGTTATTCTTTATCTTGTGATAAAGTTTTACTCAACAAACACCAAATATCAACTATGTGCCACTCATGTGACTGTTTCCCATCCTCAAAGAAGTTGACATATGAGAAACATCTCCCTTATTTAGAAATCTCCTAGCCTTCCTGTAATCTAGTATGACTCTGATTTCCTAAGGCATGGCTCTATCTCCCTAACTTCTGGCCTGTTTCTTCACATTTCTTACATCAGCTAACACCTCCATTGTCTAGATGAAAAAGCTGGCCAGATACGTCTCTGTAATGAAGGGTCTGGGAAGGTTGCAAAGCACGCATTAGAACTGAATGTACTGTTTGTGGTGTGGATTACTCTAGTGTCGGATATCTATACCTCACAGGAAGAGAAGAGTTTTGTAGGACTACACGATTAAATCGGTAGTAGGGTGAGTAGGAGAGGAAGAACCTTTCTGTACTGAAGGTGTATGGTGATGACTTAATTTCTGCAAAATGCAGGTGCCCTTTATACTCTTTTCTGTCCTAAAACCCTCATGATTCCAATGTGTTTAGAACCAAAGAGGGAAATGGACCTGAAGCAAATACCTCCATTCTTTTCTCTCACATTCTTAAGTATACATGCTTGCAAAGAAATGTCGAGACCTTGTAAAAACTATAAACCATGACTACAAGATGCAAGAAGTAAAATAGAGCCGAGGCAAAGGGAGAACTATATTCAGACAAACCTCAACTATCTAGCTCATGGTCTGGGCTTCCTGGTCATGAAGGCAAAGAGGAGAAATAGGATAATGTGGTGGTGTGATCTTCTGGTTGTAAGACCCACCTCATCAGTTTTTCAGAAACGAGCATTTTTCTTGTTCACAGTAATAAGAGTACCTTATTCTAGGGGATTTGTAGAAGAAGCCATAGCCACATAATGAATGATGTCCTCGTGAATTTTTATAGAAAATAACAGAGTATTCCACCTATGTTCTTTCATACACTGGCCTTTGGAGAACAGGGAAGGAATAATGTTAAAAGCAAGATATTTTTTTTCTCCCAGGGGGCAGGGAGAAGCGAGTTTGAAACTTCTGGTATATTTACTGTAGATAGATGCTTATTTTCTTTCGCCCCACTGACATGTGGAGCAGTAGAAAGATGTAAAGATGTCTAGTAAAGGGTAGCATTGTTAACAGCCGGAGAGGATAAATGGAATTTTTGTGGCAGGATGATATTTGCAAGACTGATCAGGCCGCTGGGAGGTTTTTAAATATGCCAGTTCCCTATAACAGGAAGATCAGTCTCTGTTTTAGACAGCATATCCAATTTAGTAAATTATTATTATTCCGTCAAAATTAATGTGAACAATTTTCTCTTTGAGGCTGCTTTTTCCATAGGTGATGTTTTCCAGATGGGCTTTGTGTAAAACTCTTAATGTTTTGTGTTTTCTTTCCTCAAGAAAGAGCCTTTTCTGACATGTCTTCATTTCTTTCCCTTTCCCTCAATTGTAGGAAAGAGAGCCCCGAAGGCAAAGGAGAAGAACAAGAAGAAGAAGAGGAAGCTGATAGAAAGAGCCCAGGAGCAACACAGTGTCTTCCTAGCTACAGACAGAGCTCACCAGTAAAATAAGAGACATTTAGGTTAGATTTTGGGGGATTTTTGTTTTTGCAAAAGTGCACAAAGCTACTCTCCATGCCTGGACACTGGTGTGCAGCATTTATGCTGCCAGGACCAGTATGTGTTCCCAATAACATTGTGAAAGGAGGAGCCACGAGCGTGGTCTCTGTTATTTATGCTTCGATTTGCATCTGGAGACTGTGAAGGCAGGAGCGGGTGTCCGGCACGTGCCTTGGCTCCACGTGCACTGAGGGAATGTGGCACCAAGGAGAGTCGAGGGCCGTGAGGCCCCAGACCACCACTGGAGAACAGACTTGTGCATATTTATGGGAAAGAAAACACTCCACAGGCAGAGTGCTGTTTTACCTGTGACTTTGATTTCTCACGTTGTGTATTTGCAAGGATAAATGTATGTGGATTTCTGCTTTTAGCTGGGGGTGTGCTCCTGGGATTCCTGCTCCGTATCACAGCAGCTCGAACATGTACATAGTCTTTGGGGCTACATCTAAACGTCTTACTGTATATTTATGCCTTCTTACTTGTAACAAGTCATACCTAATTAATATTATGTCACTTTGTTTCTAGAGGTTCCTAACCATTGTCCAGTAAATGACTTCTAGTTGTGCGAACTGACAGATGTTTCGTTGCCCCTTGAAATGTAACTTTTCTTAGAGGGCTTATTTCTCATTGTAAGAGTAGGATAAGCTAGTTTGTACATATGCTCAAAGGACCAGTGTCAAAGAATCTGAATACCAATAGGACTTCCCCCACTCTGTTTCCTCCTGCAGATAAAGCAGCATGTGTCAGGCAGAAGCTAAATCTCCCTTGACCTCTAAGATGCGATGACTTTATGAAACACCACTGAGAATGTAAGGAATTATATGCAGTCCCTTCTAGTATTCGTCATGCAGTTTCACAGGCTAGAGGATTTTTCAAACTTTTGTTTCAACTTCAATATATACATATTTATTTAAAGCCATCCCTGACTTACCAGGACAGGGTACCTATCAATATTCTTGGGTCACTGAGGAAATAACCATAATGAGACCATGCACGGAATTAGAGGAGGAAACAGTATGAATTCCTGTAACTGCTGCTCAGATCTTACCAGGTCTCCTTCAAGCCAGAATCTGTATCTTCTCTGACAGAAGAACATTATGGAGACTTCCCCGGGGACTTTTGGAGCAGTTGTTTCAAAAACATCGTTGTACACTTGGAGGAATCAGCTCTCAGAGGGCTTTAAATTGGCTTCTTCTAAAAGGGTCGTTATCTTCCTGGCTAATTCAGAAGAAAGTCAGAACAAAATGAAATGGTTTCAGATGTCTAAGGAAAAAAAGCAAGGTAAAGCCTTTTTCTCACCTTGCATTGGCAAAACTACCTCTTCATCATTTTTGTTTTGAGTCAAAGCATCTTACCAGTGAATATCAATGTCATATACATCATTATGAGAATATTGTTGCTATGAGATACTAAGCCATATATGAATGTTGTATACAACTTTAGGGTTTGCGTTTAATCCTAAAGTGCTCACCTCATTTCACATCTATTTACACTATATTCCTATTTACTAAGTGGGGAAGGGGCTCCTTGATATAGTGCTTCATCATTAATAAGTCAATATCTGTTCTGTTTCTGAGATGCTCTTTTTGCGCATTAAAAAACTTCAAAATTATTGTTTGTGGAAGTTTTCTTTAGAGGTACATTTAGGGCAAAAAGAAATACTTTAACAACTCTACCCCTAAATGATGACCCTTAAAAAACACAAATTTAACAAAAAAAAAAAATCAACTGTATCTAGGAACTAACTAGTTTAGCTATAAATTATACTAGACTGGAGTAGAGATGTTAGGCAGTGTGGCTCTAAAATCTCTACTCCTGAGTTCCAATCTAGACTCTGAGAGTAGCCTGGGGCAAATTATCTCTCCAGGACTCTGTTCCTCATCTGTGAAGTAGAGGTAACAGTAGTACCTACCTGTAGGGCTAAGTTTTGAGGATTAAATTAGGTAAAATGTGTAAAGTATGGTCAGCACGGGATATATATAGGTGCTATCCAAGTTACTTGTTATTAACTCTGTTCTTGGCAATTATTTCAAAAACATTGATTTCTCTTTTTATTTATGAAATTCAGTTCCCTTCAATTTATTGCTTGATGCCTGGTCATCATTTGCCCAAATTTCTATTCTTATGGGAGCTGATTTACAGCTGATGCCTTATCTTCCAATTATAAATAAGTGAACAACAGAGATTCAAACTACAGTATCATTTATAGCTTTAGGGTAATACAAAGAAAATCAGGTGGTTTTCTATAAGTAGCTTTACCATTCCTATATTTATATGCTGTATATATAAATATAGATTATATGAAACTGGTTCCCCCTCCAATATTTTCAGGGAGCTTAGCATTTGTAAAAGTAAATGATGGGATCACAACTTTGTCAATTAAGAAGTTTAGGTGGGAAAAATGGGTGAAGGGAGTCAAAAGGTAGAAAGTTATACAACAAATACATCATGGGGAGGGCAATGTACAACATGGCAACTATAGTTGGTAATGCTATTGCATATTTGAAAGTTTCTAAGAGAATAAATCTTAAATGTTATTACAAAATTTGACAGATAAGCACTTAGGAAAACCCATTTTTATGAATGTCTTTGTTCTTTTTCAAGATGCTTATACATCTTGAAAAACATGTGGAGAAAAGATAGCACTTAGCCTCAAGTGTGTGAGTAAAGGTGATGTGTGATTTCTCCTCCAACTTCATATTTTTTTCTTTAAAGGAGAGCTGTGCATAGAAGAAAGAAAGAAAAGTGCCTAATCTGTTTATGTTAGAGAGGTGTTTGCATAGTAGATACTACTTGATAATATCATTAGACAAGGTAGAATTAGTAACCTGTTAAATGTAGATCTTGACCAATCTTGTAATTTTCCCTCTTCTTTCAAAAGGAATAACCATTCAAGTTATGCATCTGACCCCCTCCCTCTTGCTTTTGTGGGATCTTCAGTATCCACTTCTGGCATTTCTTTAGCCCTTCCTCTCCTCAAGGTTCCATTTCATTCAAGGTCTTCACTGTCCGCTTTTCTGAAAACGTTTGTTCATTAATGATGTTCACTTTGTTCCCATCTCACTGATTTCTTCCCCACCACAGCACTATCATTGTTCTGTCAAAGGGAGCAATGATGTTCCCCTTGCTAAAAACGAGGAGGACATTTGCCTTGATCTTTTTATATGCGTCCTGTTCTTTCCATCAAGTTTAACTTTTATTGTGCCCTTTCCTTTAGGAATTTCATTTCTCATTTGGCTTCTATGACATTCATTCTATTTCTTTGGCTACTTCTTTTTAGTCTTTTCAAGTTGTTCTTTCTTGGCCTAAATTAAAAATACATTTCATAGGTGAACTTACTGTTTAATCTTTTAGTCTTCTCAGCTCCTCACTCTGCTTGGGAAATATCACCTAATGGCTTCAGATACCATCTGTATGCTCCTGGTTTCCAAACCTGTATATCTGTCTCCAGGTCTTTGATAATGATTTCCAAGCCTCAACTAGAGATATTGACTAGGGTGCCCCACACTTTCCTCAAACTCAATATGTCTAAAACTGAATTTATTGCTACCTCATTCAGGGTCCAGTCAAGGAAATAAACTAGTCAAGGTATTTCTAACAGGAAGTTTAACACTGATAATTCGTTATACAGGTAATAAAGGAGATGGGAAGCTGAAGTGGGAATGACAAGACTACCCAGAAATTAGTAACAGGAGGAAACCACTATCACCCCTAGGGCAACCTCTTCCTGATAACAGGAAGAGATTGAGTTTCCAGAATCTAGAAGGCAAGGCCACCCAGCTCGAGCTAGAACTACAGCTGAAGCTAAAGCAGTGACCACAAAAAAAGATGGAACCAAAGACAGAAAGCTTATCTGGTAGGAGGATGTTAAAATCTTGGAAATCTGGTCACCCTGAGAAATGCTCCTTGAGGCAAAGAGGAAGAAACACCCTGGCTTCTCCCAACCTTCGAACCTGCAGCCTTCTACCCACACCTGCCATTGCCCAAAGTTATCCGGAAGCCAGGAAGCCTGGGTAATGTAGTTCTCTGTGACACTGAGTGCAATGGAAGGACATAGACCCAGGAGCAACAAGCAAATGGTCAACATAATCACTGACATCTGTCCCCAAAACAATTCCTCTTCCTGCCTTCCGCATTTAATGGTTAATGAAATCTTTACCTACATAGTTGGTTACATGAACACTCTTGTATTCATCATTAACTCCCATTTTTTCCTACATCGAATCACTTCCTAGATTCTAGTGAGCCTACCTTAGAAATATCTCTGGAATTTCTCCCCACGTCTTTGCTTTCTTTGTGCTATGGCTGTGATGAGGTTCTCTTTGTCTCTATTCTAGACTAGTTTTTTGTAATCCTAAATATTCTTGCCCCCAGCTTCACTTCAAGTATTCATTTATATTTCTACTACTTTTTCTGTTAATATATTGGTGGGTCTTTTAGAATAAAATCTTGAAAATTTTACATGAAACACCATACCCTTTTAATTTACTCTTCACCCATGTATCTTGTGAGGATCAAGAAAAGACTGAATGCACTGGGATGATCATTATTATAAAATCTTCAAGGGTTCCTTTCAGGTAAACTCAGACATGTGTACCATAATGGTTGATACCCTTGAATCATAAAGGCAGAGGTAATTGCCCTTACAGAGATGCAAGGCATTACAGAGATGTAAGGGCAATTATGGCTTTAAAAGTAAATGGTGGGCCACCTGGGTGGCCCAGTCGGTTAGGTAGTCAACTTCGGCTCAGGTCATGATCTTGGAGTCCAGTCTGTGGGTTCTAGCCCCATGTTGGGCTCTATGCTAACAGCTCAGAGCCTGGAGCCTGCTTTGGGTTCTTTGTCTCCCTCTCTACCCCTTCCCTGCTCATTCTCTCTCTCTCTCTCTCTCTCTCTCAAAGTAATAAGTAAACATTAAAAAAAAACCTTAAAAGTAGATGGTGAACACACAAAATCTGAGGGGTCAAACAGTCTGAAAAACGTCAAAGATTTAGACAAGTTCCCATATTAATCTATGGCAAATCATTAAACTGCCACGTGCCACCTTCTCCAGCTTAAGAAGACACTGATAATTGCTGCTGAACTAAACACAAGTCTTAGGATCCTATGAACAAAGGTGTTCCAAGGAAACATTACTAAGAGACTGAAGTTGCCAAGGAATTATCCTGTCTTTTGTATTCCCAGGTCCACTTAATGCCTGAGATAGTGACAACTGTCATCTTTCAGAAACACTCTCTGGACTATTCCATGAACTATTTTTCAAATCTTTCCACTAAGGCACCCTGAAAGACAGGAAAGTAAAGTTGTAAGTTTGGGATTAGAACCTTTATTAGCTGACTAAGTCCTCCTCAGGGTTTTAACCTCAGTCTCTGCGGTAACATGCTGTCCAGGTGCATATCCAACTTTTATCTGATTCTCTTCTACTGGCTTCCTTTCTTCCTGTTGCTAATTTCATTATAAGCCTTCCACAAGACTTCTTAGGTCTGTTTTTGAGAGGAGGGGTTAGCAAACTTTTTCCACGAAGGGCCAGAGAGTAAACACTTGGGGTCTTATAGGACAGGTGGTCTTGGTCACAGCAACACAGTCACGCCACTGTGGCACAAAAGCAGCCATAGACAGTATGTAAACAAGTGGGTGTGACCATATTGCAATAAAAATTCATTTACAGACACTTAAATATGAATTTCAGTTTCTGTGTGCCACAACATAGTATTCTTTTGATTTTTTTCAACCACTTAATACATGTACAATTTTGGTTTGCTAGCCACACAAAAACAGATGGCAGTCTGGACACAGCATAAAATCCATGGGTCGGTGGACTATCCTTGCAAACTCTGTGAGACTGCCTCTAACTCAGCCCCTGTAGAAGTCCCGTAACTGTACTGAAGGCATATGCCATTTTAAAACCACCTTGTATGTGGCTAAGTCTCAATGTTCTATTTCCACTCTTAATTATCTAAGTCCAATTCTAGCTTTCTCTATTTGCCATAGGATATCATATGTACTTTGGGCCCAAACCTAAAGTGAAATAGTAAAAACTCAAAAATCAAAAAACCGTTTTTCCACCTAAGTTTTCTCCTATTTAACATTTTCATTGGCATAAGTAGCACTACTATCTTCTAGTGTACCCACGCCCCTGCATTCTGAGGAGACAATCCTCTTTACTCTCTGTGTCTTCAACATCAAGAGATCTTCCTCATTTTTTCTGTAATGTGTGTCTGTGCTGTACTCTTCCTTTGTCCTAATCTATGTGAAATAAACCACTGGACCAATTTTAAATGCAACCAAGAAAACTCTCTTTTAAAGACGATTAATTGTTTATACTTATTGGCATCTTTATTTCTGGGATCCATAATTCCTTAATTGTGTTCCCCATTATCTTAGTTTTTCTTTCCATTGGAGTGTGCCTTCTATTTCCTGCCTTAGCCTATGAAAATTGATTGTGCAATGAATGCCTTCTAAAATTTTGTAGGCAATGACTGCAGTGCCCGTGCCCTCCAGCTTGTTCATTTTGAATGAAAGAGGATTTTTAGACTAACACTGTGTATCTTCTTGAACTCCTCTACTATGGAGACAACAGAACAGGTTACATGTTAATGGCATGAGTATCAAGGCATCTCTGGGAACTTTGGCATGAAGTCTGGATGCTGGGTATATGAAAATACGAGGGGGAAATAGCTCTGACACTGAAACCAGCCACTGCAAAGGCCCTAAGGCCCAAACAGAGGCAGCATGATCAAAGTACAGACAAAAAGGAAGAGTTTTTAGAGTATAGTCAAAAGCATGAAACCAATATGAAGTCAGGAATATTCAAAGGATAGGTCATGAAGGGTCATGAAAGCTAATGTAAAAGCTTTAGTCTAGGTGCTTGGAAAACCACTGAAGGATTTAAGCAGGGGAGTGATATGATTTGATTCCTTTACCCTATTCACTAGGGGTGCTGTGTGGAAGGTGGGTTTTCAGAGTGAAAGACAAATTAGCAGGTTATTTCAGTAATTAGATAAGAATTAATATGACTTGCGCTGATGGATGGAAGTAAAGTAGGAGAGAAGTGGTTAGATTCAGGACTTGGTTTGGCAGAAGAGTCTACACACTTGCCAATGAGTTGGATGTAGTTGGTAGTTATGAAAGAAAAAAAAATGGAATTGAGTTATGTCCCCCAGGATTCTTGCCTATGCAACAGTATATATAGGGAAGGTGGGGAAACCTGGGAATACATAAATATATTTTTCACAGGATAAGTTTGAGATACCTGTTAGATATCTATATGTTCCATATCTCTAAATCTGGAGTTTAGGAGAAAGTTGAGATCTGGAGATATACTTGTGGGGTATATCAGTGTATAAATTGCACTGAGCACCAAGGATGCTTATGCGCTGATGAGAGAGAGAATGTCCAAGGAGGGGAAAGAGACTTACAAGCACTTGAACCTTAGAAATCGACTAGAGGAGGAGGCACCGGTAAAGGGACTTGAAAAGGACTCCTGGGAGAAAAACTAGGAGCAGGTAGTTGCTAACAGTGACCAAGAATTGGGATTTAAAGTTTACATAGTTTCCTTCCCCCTCATTTTACAATAAAAATCTAAGAGGAGTGAAGGACAATTAGGAAAAATTTGTAATAATTGAGGAGTTTGGTCTTCTCAAATTGTGTTCCTCATTGTACACTCCAAGAGTGAAACTAACCAATACTTTATAATCTTGAAAATGTTTTCAATGTAGAAAGAACTTTAAATAAGTCAATACTCAAAAAACTTTGGAAACTACTCTTTACACAAATGTGATAATGATACTTAATTTCAGGTTACCATATCACCTACCAATTTCATCTACATTTATGATGAAATAATTATCTCAATGACCTAACAAAGAATTTTCCTTTATTTCTTTCAAATTTAATAAACTATATCAAGTGAACAACAAGCATTTTGTGAATTATAGGTCCTTGGGTTTGTAATTTTCAACAATGAAGATTTTTTTTAAAGTTGTAATTATTGAGGTACTTTTCTAACAGCCCTCTGATGTAGGACTGTACATGTTTGAACAGAGTTAGGTATTACACACACATACATAATCATGGTATTTAACTGGAAAGCAAGAGAAGTGTTACTTTTTTTCAGTGTTTACTGTGTAAAATAGGATAACTAAAGTTCTAAGTACTTTCATTACATTTTAAAATTAAACAAATATATTTTTAATCTTCTTTCCTATCAAACATGCTTCTTCCAAGTCTATTCTTTCCTATATATACTACTTGGAAAAACTAAAATTGGCAGAAACACTGATTGCATACTGATAACCAGTTCTCCCCTTTCTGACCAAAGAGAAGCATCCCATTTCTCAATCTTCTTGCAGCTGGGTGAAGACTTGTGATTGATTTTAACTGATGGAATTTTGGCTGGAAATTATGAGTATCACTTCAGAGCTAGAACATTTAGGAGCATATATCTGTTCTGTATGATTTCCTTTCTCTTTTGGCTGTCCATAAAGGTAGAGCCACAAGATGAAAGCAACCTATATCTCTGAGTCACTGCATGGAAAACAGTTTCCTTGGGTGGTTGCCAAGCCTTAATCAGACTTTGCATGAATAAGAAATTACCATTACTGTATTAAGCTACTGAAATTCTGCGGTTATTTGTTACATGGCCTGGCATTACTCTGTAGTGCAGTTTTTCAGTTTACTTTTTCTTGGGATTAAGAAACTATCAGGGTGCTGGGTAGCTCAGTTTATTAAGCATCTGGCTCTTGATTTTTACTCAGGTCATGATCTCACAGTCATGGGATTGAGCCATGCTTAGGATTCTCTCTCTCCCTCTCTCTCCCTTCCCCACTTGTTCTCTCTCTCTTTCTCTCTTTCCCCCCTCTTTCTCTCTCTCAAGGAACATTAAAAAATACTATCTTACTTATTAGTTGAAGCCTGATCAGTAGATCTGGAAAAGCAATAAAATTAAAAGGATATTTGACCAAAATAATCAACTTGCTTAAGTTTAGAATTAGAATGACATATACTTTTAGTGAAGTGTCTCATTTTGATGGCAGAGATTGACATTCTGATAATGGTGGTATAATAATTTGTGTCAAACTTTTCCAAAGAGTCATAAAGTATTGTTAGATAGTCAAGGTAGCATGTAATCTCAATAGGGTTTTTCCACATACTTTCCCTACACAACTAGAGTAGGCAATCTATAAAATGCTATTTGTGGGTGTCAACTAGATGGTGAAATAGGAGCCTCCTGAATTCTCCTCCTTCCACAGACACACAGAATGTACAGCTAAAAAGTAATAATCTCTGAAAGAGATCTAGGAACTAGCTGAGTGGCTCCTAACACATTTGGCAAATGAGAAAATATTCACATTGGAGTGGGTAGGAAAGACTGAGACACACATTCACCGTAAGCCCCATTCCCATGGTAGCACCATAAAATCAAGAGGGAACTCCAAACTCCCAGCTTCTCCATGAGGAGGGAAGGTTTGGCACCACAGCTTTTTTTTTTTTTTTTTTTTTTTTTTTTTTTTTTTTTTTTTTTTTNTTTTTTTTTTTTTTTTTTTTTTTTTTTTTTTTTTTTTTTTTTTTGAGAGGGAGAGAAATAGAGGGAGAGAGGGAGGGAGGGAAGGAGGGAGAGAGAATGAGAACAAACACACAAGCAGTGGAGGGAGGGGTCAGACGGAGAGGGAGGAGAGAATCTTAAGCAGGTCCCACGTTCAGTGCAGAGCCTGATATAAGGCTTGATTCAATGACTGTGAGATCACGACCTGAGCTGAAATCAAGAGTCAAATGCTCAACTGACTGAGCCACCCAGGCACCCCATAGCACCCTGCAGCTTTTAAGACTCCTGTTCTGTTGAGGAACAGGACCGCTCAACACTTAGCTCTGAAAGCCAGTGAGACTTGTGTCCACCTGTTAACTGTTGGGAACACTCACTTGTGGCTACGTCCCTATGGTTCTGTGCAGTGGGAGCAGGCAAAATTGTTCATCTCCCAGTCTTTCCCTGAAAAAGTCCATCTGTATATGTTAAAAGCTGTTCCCTGAGTGCTAATTTTCTAATTTAGCACACATCTAGGGACAATCTGTAATCCTCCCTGGAGACCACAGGAACCAGTAGATACTTCCCTTGCCATTTTTCTGTAGCCAGCTACAAGTTAGCAGCATTTTCCTGGAAGGAGCCTGTGCACATGTCTGCACCCCAAGTTTTGTGCTGCCACCTGAGGGACAGGTCCCTAGATTTCTTGGATCTGATAACCAATGGGACTTGCATTCATAAATCCACAGGACTGTAGCAAACAAAAAAGTTCCTAATTGGTTATTCTCTTAGAGTCTCAACGCAGAGGAAACAGGCAAAAATGCCCATCTCAGTCTTTCCCCAAAAGGGGTTTATCTACATACTTTAAAAGCTTTTGCCTAATGGTCAGGCTTCTAATTTAGCATGCATTTAGGGGCTGGCAATAATCCTTCTAGATCCAAGAAGCCCAGAGAGAACCAAATAAGATGAATTTAAAGAGATACTTACTAAGAACCATTATAATTAAATTGTCAAAAGCTATAGATAGGTAAGGAGAGAATCTTTAAAGCAGTAAGAGAAAAGCAACTTGCTATGTACAAAGGAACACCATAAGATGATAAGCAAATTCTCGCAGAAACTTTGTAGGCCAGAAGGAAGAAAGATGATACATTCAAGGTACTGAAAGAAAAAAACACTCTGAAAACCAAAAATATGAAGTTGGCTAGAAAAGAATTGAAGAGAGAATGCAGAAAAGGAAACTAGAGGCCAATATTCCTGATGAACACAGATGTAAACATTTTCAGCAAAATATTAGCAAACTGAGTTCAACAGTAATTAACAGGATCATGTACCATAATCAGGTAGGATTTATTTTAGGGATTTATTTAATGTGATACATCACATTAACGAAATGAAGAATACAAATAATCTCAGTAAATGCAAAAAGCTTTTGAAAAAAATACAGCATCATTTACCAATACAAACTCTCAACAAACTGGTAGAAGAAATGTACCCACTTTAATAAAGACCATATAGGACAAATCCACAGCTAATATAATATTCAACAGTGAAATGCTGAAAGATTTTCCTTTAAGATCAAGAATAAACCAAAGATGTCCACTCTCCTAATTTTATTTGACATAGTATTGGAAGTCCTGGCCAGAGCATTTAGGCAAGAAAAAAAAAAAGACATCCAAATCAGAAAGCAAGAAGCAAAATGATCTCCATTTGAAGATGACATTATGTTATATATCAAGAACCCTAAAGAGTCCACCATAAAAACCCTGTCTTACCTAATAATCAAATTCAGTGAAGTTCAGGATAAAATCATTATGCAAAAATTAGTTGTGTTTCTATACACTAACAATTAAAAATAAGTAACAGAAATAAATAGAACAATCTCATTTATAATAGATTAAAAAATACTAAGGTATAAATTTAAACACAGAGGTGAATGATCTGTACACTGAAAACTACAGGATAATGATAAAAGAAATTGAAGAAGACAAAAATAAATAGAAAGATTTCCCATGTTGATGAATTTGGAAAATTAATAATATTAAAATGTCCATACTATCAAAGTCCTCTGCAGATTCAATGCAATCTCTGTCAAAATTCCAATGGCATTTTTAATAGAAATAGAACAAACAATCCTAACATTTATAAGGAACCACAAAAGAAGATGCCAAATAGCCAAGCAATCTTGAGAAAAAAGAACAATGCTGGGGGCATCACACTTCCTTGTTTCAAACTATATTACAAAACTGTAGTCATTAAACAGTATGATATTGGCATTAAAAAAAAGACACATAGACCAATGGAATAGAATAGAGAGCCAGAAATTATCCTGTGCATATGTAGGCAATTAATTTACAAAAAAGAACCAAGAATATACAATGGAAAATTGTCTTTTCAATAAATGGTGCTGGGAAACTGGATTGCCACATGAAAAAGAAACTGAAACCCCATTTAAAAAAATGTTTTATTTATTTCTGAGAGAGAGAGAGAGAGAGAGAGAGAGAGACAGTGTGAGCAGGGGAGGGTCAGAGAGAGAGGGAGACACAGAATCTGAAACAGGATCCAGGATCTGAGCTGGCTGTCAGCACAGAGCTTGACGCTGGGCTCAAACCCAGGAACCGTGAGATCATGACCTGAGCTGAAGTCAGCTGCTTAACCGACTGAGCCACCAAGGCGCCCCAATTTTATACCCCATTTTATACCATATATCAAAAAATACCTGAAAATGGATTAAAGACTTAAATGTAAGATCTGGGATTGCTAAACTCCTAGAAGAACACATATGGGGTAAGCTAGGCAGTAAATAGATATTTGATACCAAAAGCAAAGGTAACAAAAACTAAAACACACAAGTAGGACCGTATCAAGCTAAAAGTGTTTGCTTAGTAAAGGAAATCATCAACAGAATTAAAAAGCAATCTATGGGAAAGGAAAATATTTGCAAAACACATATAGAATGACATTAATATGGCAAATATATTAGAAATACATACAACTCAATAGCAAGAACAAATAACCCAATTAAAAAATGAATAAAGGGCCTACACAGACATTTTTCTGTAGATGATATACAGATGGCCAAGAGATAAATGAGAAGATGCTCAATATAATATAAGGAAAATGCAGATGAAAACCACAAGAGATATCACCTCACATCTGTTAGAATTGCTATCATTTAAAAACTAACAAACAAGAGATAAATTCTGGGGAAGACGCGGAAAACAAGGAACCTCTGTGCACTGCTGATAGGAATATAAATTGGTTTAGCCACTATGGAAAACTGTGTATGGAGGCTCCTCAAAAAGTTGAAAATAGAACAATCACATGATACAACAATGCCAACTCCGTATATATTTGAAATGAACCAAAATCCCTACTGAAGGAGATAACTCCACCCCCATGTTCACTGCAGCATTACTTACAATAGCCACGACATGGAAACAACTTGTGTCCAGTGAAGGATGAATTAATAAAATGTGTGTAAGGGGTCCCCTGGGTGACTCAGTCAGTTAAGTGTCTGACTTTGGCTCAGGTCATGATCTCACAGTTCCTGAGTTCCAGCACAGTGTTGGGCTCTGTGCTGACAGCTCAGAGCCTAGAGCCTGCTTCAGATTCTGTGTCTCCCTCTCTCTCTGCTCCTCCCCTGCTTTTCTCTGTCTCACTCTCAAAAATAAACATTAAAAAAAAAAGAAAGAAAATGTATGTATGTGTATATGTATGAATTTTCAATCACAAAGGTGAAAGAAATCCTGCCATTCGACTACAAGGATGGAACTTAAGGACATTACTGTAAGTAAAATAAATCAGAAAAATACAAATATTTGCAATCTCACTTATATGTGGAACCTAAAAGAACCTGAACTCATATAAACAGAGAATGGGCTGGTAGTTAACTTCCAGTTATAAAATAAGTTCTGGGGATATGATATACAGCATGATGACTATAGTTATTCTATAACTATATAATTATTCTATAACTATATAACTATAGTTATATTGTGAATATAGTATATTCACAAGTTGCTATAAGATATCTTAAAAGTTCTCATCACAAGAAAAAAGTTTGTAATTATAAGGCAATGGATATTAACTAAATTTATTGTAGTATCATTTCACGATATAGACACATAGCTGTTACACTGTACACTTTGAGCTGATATAATCTATATGTTAATTATAATGCAATAAAACTAGAAAGAAAATAAATGTTGAAGAATGAATAAGTTAATCCCAAGTGAATTTTAAAAATCCATCACACCCATTTTTAATCAATATTGACTTATTCCAAAGCCTAATCTCTTCATAATCTCCATTAAAATGGTTTTTATTATACCCTCCCAAATCCCCAAAAGCCCTCAATGGCCTATCACCTCACACGTCTTAGGATGGCTATTATAAAAAAGACACAAGATAACAAATGCTGGCAAGAGTGTGGAGAAAGAGCATTTATGCACTGTCTGTGGAAATGTACACAAGTACAGCCACAATGTAAAACTATATTGAGCTTCCTTAATGAATTAAAAATAGGTCTACTATATGATCCAGAAATCCCACTTCTAACAAAACTATTCTAAGAGATACCTGCACTCCCATGTGCATTACCACATTATTCATGATTGCCAAGCTATGGAAGCAACCTAGGTGTCCATTAACAGATGAATGGATCAAGAAGATGTGATATCCATATAAAATGAAACGTTGTTCTGTCTTAAAAAAGAAGAAATCCTATCATTTGTGACATCATGGACAAAAGGGCATTATGCTAAGTAAACTTATGCTAAATAAACTTAGGCAGAAAAAGACAAATACTGCATACTATCACTTATGTGTGGAAACAAAAAAAATTAAACTCATAGAGAGTAGAAAAGTGGTTGCCAGGGGTATGGAAAATAGGCAGTGGTTAGTAAAAGGCTTCACATTTTCAGTCGTAAGATGCATCAGATCTGAGGAACTAATGTATTTCATGGTGTTTATATTGATAGCACTGTATTGTATAGTTGAAATTTGCTAAGAGAGTAGAACTTCAATTTCCTCACCAAAAAAGGGAGAGCATTAGATGTGTGAGGTGATGAATTTGCTAATTAACTCTATGAGGGAAACCCATTCATAACATTTATGTATATCAAATCCTTATGTTGTACACTCTAAATATCTTAAAATTTTGTCAATTATGCTTCAATAAAGCTAAAAACTGCTGTTAATTATAGCTTATAATTATTCTTTGTTAAAGAGGTTAATCTTCAACTGCCATATCATATCACATATCACATTACTGACCACTCACCCCACAAAACACGTCTTCATCCAAATCCCATCTATTATGGACTGAATTATGTCCTCTTAAAATCCATAGATTGAAGCCATAACCCACAGTATGACTGTGTTTGGAGGTAATTAAGGATAAATGAGGTCATAAGGATGGGGCCCCAATCCAGTTGGAGTGTGTCCTTATAAGAAGACAAAGAGACAACAGAAGCATGCGTGCACAGAGGAGAGGCCAGGAGAGAATACAGTGAGAAGACAGCCATCTGCAAATCAGAGAGAGTTGCGTCAAGAGAAACCAAACCTCCCAACACCTGGATCTTGGACTTTCAGCCATCCGACCTGTGAGAAATAAATTTCTGTCATTAAACATTTAGTCTATGGTATTTTGTTATGGTGGCTGTCGAAGACTAATACATCATTCTTCACCAGGTTCCCCTTGGCCATCATCTCTTCCACGTAGCCTTATCATTCTGAGTCATCATTGATACCCTCCTTCTCTGAATTTCTATAGATGTAATTCAGGACTTAATATCCCTTTTAAATAAATGCTATAGCTTTTTTTTCTTCAATAAATAAATTATTTTATCTAACTGGTTGTAAATTTCTTGAGATGAGAATTCATGGTCTGTATCCTCAAAATTTCATAGATAGTAGCTATTTAGTAAAGGATTCTGTTAATGGCTCAATATTTTCTTTCTGATTTTTAATTATTAAGATTTGAATTAGCCCATAATCCCAAGAAGAAAGTTTTTATGAGAGCCAGGGGAATTTTTATATTATTTGTATAATTTTTCAATTACATTAAATTTATCTTAAAGATGTGATTGTTATACTATAAAATACTTCCTATCATATATCTAAGATAATTGTGTGTCTGATTTTGCTCCATGTTTAAAAGGGAATCAGGGCAATTTATCTGTTTTAATTAACTCATAGTTTATCAGGTTAGTTCTCAACTCAATGTAATTTGCAAAGTGACACTTGGTCAGTTAAAGGTTTAATTAGGGAAGTGAAACATCTGTTTTAAGTGTGACACCTTTATTTTTTGATGAACTAAGTGACTTGGGATGGATGGCTTTGTGTTTCTTTTATAACAAAGAGCAAAAGTGGACTCAGCCATTTTCAATAAGGAGCTATACTCAGAATTATACTGTAATAGTTTAGATTCTTTTATACACATATTCGTTAAAAAAAAAGAACATGACTCTGTATGCATATGTTTCTCTGTCCCATTTGTGTCTTTATGTATCTCTCTGCCTTTTTCCTCTCTTCTCTCTGATGCTACTCCTGACAGCTTTGTTTTCTTGATCTGAGTCTGTCTCTGAAAACACAAATCATTTTCTCCTGGATATGTAGGCAAAATAGTCCTGAAAGTTCTTAGTGTTCTCTAGTTTTCTGAAATTACATTATTAAGAGCTTACTGAGCAAAACTCAACATTGATCAAATGGAAAAAGGAAGCACCACTAAGTTGCAGCTCCAAGCAAAACCACTTTATGAGTGTGTGGCTGGACTGCACGTTAATGACACCAGTGCCCAGGTGGCCAAATTTATGTCCACCCTCTTGATCTGATAATACAGAGCAGGGGATGAATTGGTAATGAACCAGGCTGAAAACAGATGGTGACTCCATGTGTGTTTGCTGCTGAAAACCTACAAAGGGGAAACATTAAATATGTGTCTTTAAATTTAAATTAGTGCATTTCAAAAACACAGGCTGTTGAGCTTTTGAAAACAGGCTGGCTGAATGTGTTTCATCTTATAGTTTTGAACTCTGATGCATTTTGTGGAATAGCAACAGGCAAAATGGATGGTATGTTAGTTACCCTTTCTTTAGCTCCTCAATATCAGCGGCACTCCACTATAATTAGGTGCTTGTGTGCAGTTCTTTGTCATTAAACTTGCTACACCCTAATTAGGAAATTTAGAAAATTCAAAAGACCACCATCTAAAAATTGGCACCAATTATTAAATACATTTTCTCAGATTATGTGATTTTTTTTACTCCACAATGCTGATTGAGTTTAGTACTGACATGATTTGTTTTAAAACATTTTCTTGATATACAAACAGTATTTTATAAAAACGTATCAAAACATAGAGCATTCTACTGGCTGTATATACACTTGGGCTGTACTGAGATATTTGGGTCTGAATCTATCCAGAAATGATCATTTCTTTGATTTACATTCTGAGACAAGTAAAGCTGGTTCTTCGATGCCAATCCAAACACATCCCAGAATAATTTGAGGAAAAGCTACCACAAACTCACCCTATGATTCTGTGAGAGCCTTGGATGATTTAATATAAAACTACATAAAAATGAGTATAGTTGAAGGTTGGGTAAAGTTTATAACAAGTCCAGAATTTTGTCTGGACTCCCCAGACAATGGAGTTACAGGAAATGGGAGCCCAGAGAAAAGAGGGATAGGAGTGGTTTACTCCCCACCTCACATCTCACATCTGCTCTGCATAAATCTCTGGGCTATTATTACCTGAGCAATTTCTTGTGTGTTCTTCCAGGTAAAACTCAAACTGTCCAAGTTCAAGGTAGATTTGATTTATATCTTGGACATGCCTGAGTTTACCCAAAGTGGCAGAATTGCTTAGTGAAGCCAATTTTATACTACTGTGTAAATTTACTTCTTAAATATAATCTCTCCCTTCCTTTTGGTTTGGTGGTGGTGATGGTGGTAGTGATGGTGGTGGTGGTGATGATTTTAGGAGGATTTATTATACTTTTAAAAGCTTTTATACAAATATATTAAAATCTTTATCAAGTATCTTCATCAAGAAAATATATTGAGTGGCAAGTATTTTCACAAGCCTAGAAGACAAGGGGAACACAAGATGCTAATGGAGCCTTTGTAGAGGGTCCTGATTCTATTCCCTCTCCCTCCAGCTTCCTGCCCTCCCTTTCTGCCCTTCATATTTTCTCTCTTTCTTACTGTTCCCACCTCTCTGTTTTCCCTTCATCTGTCTCAACTT
Organism: Hyaena hyaena; assembly: GCF_003009895.1. Classification (NCBI taxonomy): domain Eukaryota; kingdom Metazoa; phylum Chordata; class Mammalia; order Carnivora; family Hyaenidae; genus Hyaena; species Hyaena hyaena. The sequence goes on along the minus strand of NW_024081984.1, from coordinate 326,899 downwards.
GAGAAATACAATTTAGGGAAAGTTATGGTCCATGGTTTTTGTTGGAAATTATATGTTATTCAAAGCAAAACAAACTCAAAAAGAACAATAAGAATCTTTGCCTCTTGTCACTGTTTCAAATGTACAAAATTACCAAAATTAAGGTTCTAAACTGTCTGACTTTCAGCTGAAGTGCAGGTTCATAAATTCTACAACAGAAATAGGAGGACTTGATGGATTGATTCTTCATGGTGGTGCTTCTGCTCTGTGATCCAAAAAACCATTGGTAACCATTGGTTACTCCCATGGATTAAACAATTCAAACTTGTAATTGTATTATAATTCCCTGAAGACATGGATCTTGAGCTTAAATCATTGTTTTCCACATCATTTAGCATAGGTCTTTGCATATATCAAGTAATAGTTCTACAGTGATTCAAAATGTTTTTATATGTGACATGTATAATATATAAGCATATATTATATAATATGAAAATTAAAAATACACATATAAAATACATTAAAATTTGGTTCAAAAATTTTGGTTCATACAAAAATTATGACGTATGAGAAGCAAATAGTGATATTCCTATTTGACACTACAGAAACAGGGACTGAATGAGTGATTTTATTTAAACCCCATGGCTCTTTTTATACCAGGCTAGCAGCTAAAATATTTATTTAGTAATCCTTGAATATAAAATTGGCAGCCATATGGCCTATGAAAATGTCTGACAAAAGTGTTTCTTCCCTGACTAAATGGCTGTCATAATTAAATTGAAGGCATGTTTCTCTTCTCTTATTCAAAATTTTGACATCAAAACTTGGCTCTATATAATTTAAGTAATTCATAAGAAGCACTTATAAAGCATATTTAACATCAATGTTGAACATGAAATACCCAGAAATTCTGCCCACCTTAAGATAAATAAGACTTGAGTTTGCACACAACTCATAAATTCTTAAAACACACATGGTGTCTTACACATGCCAGTGCCTGACTATGCATTAGTAGGGCATATGAAAAATACATGGTCCATGACCTCAAGCAGCATGAAGTTTAGTAATGAAACAGACCTGCAAAGAGACACTCGGGGACACTGAATACAAAGTGCTAAAACTGAGCTATAAACAAAAGATTGTGCTAACACACAGAAAGGTTCTGCCACCATTTTCAAAGAGATAAGTTTTTCTCAATTCAATATTCCTGGTCATACATATTTTCTTTGAGATTTGTCACTCTGAAGTCCTCCTCCAAATCCAGGGAAGATTTATTGTTTTCCTGCACTCTTCAGTTGGTGCAGTATAAGTTGTAAAGTTGGACAGTTGGTGTTTGCCACGATGCTGATTTCCAAGTGATACTTTCTTGAAAAATTGATAAAGGAGCACATTCCATATTCAACATCAATGTTTTTAAGAATTAATTAGGGTTCTCATCTATTCTTGGAAAATTCAAATACAAGCTAAGGGTTTTTATAGTCTAAATACAGTCATTGTGGGGCACCTGGTGGCTCAGTCAGCTAAGTGTCTGACTCCTGAATTCAGCTCAGGTCATGACCTCATCGTCCTGAGATAGAGCCCTGCGTTGGCTCCATTCTGACAGCATAGATCCTGCTTTGGATTCTCTTTCCTTCCTCTCCCTCTCCCTCTCTCTTTCTCTCTCTCTCTTTCTCCCTCTCTCTCTCACCCTTCCCTTGCTCATGCTCTTTCTCTGTCTCTCAAATATAAATAAATATATACCATCTTTAATATGCATATGTATACTTCTAGGTTTGAATTTTTAACAAAGGTAGAGGTATCCTCAAACATTGAAAACACATTTCCAAATTGTTTTTAAAATCATTTTTTAAAATATAGAAATGTAAAACAGAAAACACGATTGATAATTCCTTCTCTCAAAAGAGTATGTATAACTTTTAGCATTTTGGTATGTTTATTTCTACTTAATGCATTTATACATTAAAAATTGAAGTCATACTGATGTAAATATTATAATTATTTTACATTTTATTTTTATTATTATAGTTACCCTGTATTATTAAAGTAATATAAATATTTAGTATATAATTTTACAAGCATTTTTCCAGAGGTAAGGGAAACAAAATTAAAAATGAACTATTGAGACCTCATCAAGATAAAAAGCTTCTGCACAGCAAAGGAAATAATCAACAAAACTAAAAGGGAACCAATGTAATAGAAGATATTTGCAAATGACATATCAGATGAAGGGTTAGTATCTAAAACCTGTAAAGAACTTGTCAAACTTAACACCCATAAAACAAGTAATCCAGTGAAGAAATGGACAGAAGACATGATTACACATCTTTCCAAAGAAGACATCCAGATGGCTAACAAACACATGAAAAGATGCTCAACATCACTCATCATCAGGGAAATACAAATCAAAACCACATTGAGATACCACCTCACACCAGCCAGGGTGGCTAAAATTAACAACTCAGGAAAGAACAGATGTTGGTGAGGATATGGAGAAAGGGGAGACCCTTTGCACTGTTGGTGGGAATGCAAACTGGTGCAGCCACTCTAGAAAACAGTATGGAGATTCCTCAAAAATTAAAAACAGAGTTACGACCTATGACCCAACAATTGCACTACTAGGTATTTATCCACAGGATACAAAAATGCTGATTCAAATGGACACCTGACCCTCATATTTATAGTAGTGTTATCAACAATTGCCAAATTATAGGAAGAGACCAAATGTCCATTGTCTGATGAATGGGCTAAGCGAAATTAGTCAGAGAAAGATGAGTATCATATGACTTCATTCATCTGAGGAATAAGATACAAAACAGATGAACAAAAGGGAAGGGAAGCAACAATAATATAAAAACAGGGATGGGGACAAAACAGAAGAGACTTTTAAATATAAAGAACAAACAGAGGTTTGCTGGAGGGGTTGTGGGAGGGGGGATGGACTAAATGGGTAAGGGACACTAAGGAATCTTCTCCTGAGATCATTGTTGCACTATATGCTATTTAACTTGGATGTAAAATAAAAATAAAGTAATTAATTAAAAAAGAGTATATATATGTGTGTATATACACACACACAATGGAATACCACTTGGCAATGAAAAAGAATAAAATCCTGCCATTTGCAACAACATGGATGAAACTAGATGTATTATGCTAAGCAAAATAAGTCAGCCAGAAAAGGAGAAATATTGTATGATTCTACTCATATGTAGAATTTAAGAAACACAACAGATGAACATAGGGGAAGGGAAGGAAAAATAAGATAAAAAAAGAAATGGAGGCAAACCGTAAGAAACTCTTAAATACAGAGAGTAAACTGAGGGTTACTGCAGGGGTCTTAGGCAGGGTAAGGGCTAAATGGGTAATGGGCATTAGGGAGGGCACTTGTTGGGATGAGCACTGGGTGTCATATGTAAGTGATGAATCACTAAATTCTACTCCTGAAACCATTATTACACTATATGTTTATTAACTTGGGTTTAAAGTTTTAAAAATCGGAAAAAATTTTTTAAAAAAAGGAGAAAACCCCAGTGCTTTAGTGTTATAGATACAATGTGCTTCAAGAGAAAGTCCTAGAATAGAAATGCTTGGTCAATAGGTTTGAATATTTTTAAGATTCTTTTTATTATAATTCCACATTACTGTATAGAAGTTTATCAAAATTTGTACTCTCACCAGTAATGCATGAAAGTATCCCAAAAAAGCAGATTGTGAAATCGAATTTAAAGGAAAAATATTAACAAAGACAAGTATTTACAAGTAGAACAAAGAGAATGATGTTAGCTAATGACCACTGCTTACTAGATGACCCCATTTTTCAGTAAGAATTGTGCTACCTTAACAACTATATAAGATTTAAAAATTTAATCATATAGCCTCTTTAGTTCTCCAATGTTAGTTTTATTATTATACTTAACTCTAAGCTCCTTCTTGGAAACAACCGTGTCTTTGATCCTTAATTTTTCATGCCTTAGTACCCAAAACATTCCGGGGAGGTTACTGATATACTTAAAATACACTGACTGAATCGTGTAGACACAAATTCCAACTCAGAAAAAGAATTTTCTGTTCAAAGCTTGACGCAAAGTAATAATGTATTATCAGGTTGTATTATGAGTAATTAAAGCTTTATGCTTTCCATGAAGGTAACTTAATCAGTTCATACAACATGCATTGAATTAGATCAAGAAATAGAATCCCTTCCCTAAATAGTTCATTTCCAGTAGAGAAGACAGACATGTAAGCAGGATCAGCTATATATGTGAACCCGTACAAAATGAAAATCTGAGAGCCTTTTCAAAAATTAAGAATTTTAAGAGAGCCACAGTGTAGCATTAAGCCACGAGTGGGGCCTTGTTAAGTGTGGGCAATGCATGACTGCACAGGTTACACACCCATGCAGTCAGCTCTGGAAGTAAGCATGATTGTATGGTACAGGATGATAAGTGCCCAAATGGAGGTGTGTATGAAAGAGTAACAGGAACACAATGGAAATGGTGCTCTCAGTCAGAACAGTTCTATTGGTTTCACCAATTAGCATATAGTGATCAAGATAAACCTGGCTGCTTTTAGCAAAATATTGCAGCCAATACAGTCAAACATGCAGAAAAAGAAATATATATATATATCTGAGCCTACTGCATCTATTAACTGGATATTAGGTAGCATACATTATTTAAAGACTGGATCCGACATTTGGAGGAGAGAAGAGAGTCATTTTCATGTATGAAGAACAACAGTGAGGCAGACATAGGAGATAAACACCAAATGTTTGTGATTTTGTTCCCTCATCTATGGGAGCCAAGGAAACTCACATTTTATTCTTTTTTTTCCTATCCCAGTTAAGACAATATAATTCTCAGAAAGCAAATGAAAAATATTCCAGGACAGGACATCAATCGTTTTTTACAATAAGAGTGAACAGACCAACAGACCTTTTGGCTTTTCTTATTTGGATTAACTTCAATGTCTAAAAGTTGCTAAGTAACACTTTTAATAATAAGAGATTTCAAGGCCAGGGAATTAATGATCCATGACCCTATTTAAGAGAAATATTAGTGCATTGTAAGGCGAGATGGCTGAAAACAGTAATGGGAACTTTGGGTAATACACTTAACCACTTTCATGTGCTACTTTTTCATTGCTGCTCATGATCAACTTGGCATGAGACAATTTTTTTATTAGACCATTTACCAAGATTATTTCATCATTATCTCAAGTCAGCTAATAATTACATGGGAAAATAATGATATGGAGAGAATAACCATTGTATAGTCATTATCATTTTGAGACAAATTTATTTCTAGATCTGATAAATGTAAATGTTTAGAACATACTAGTTGTAATTTAAATTTTCAATATACATCTCATGGGTTTATTTCAGCAAAACCAAACTAGCACACACATAGAGGCATGCACGCGTATACACATACAATTCTCTCACAAACCTTTCCCTGTGCTGGAAACACTTATCCACTCTGCCTTGGACTTCAGCAACTGGGTCCTCCCCATGAAATTTAAGCCAACAACTAAACCACCACACAGAGAGGACTCAACCTGGGCAGAGAACAATCCATGAAGGTCTCCTGAAGCCAAACTTGGCTAAAACCCTGTCAGCTCAGAGTGTAAGGGAACTTCAAAGGGAGTAAACAGCTTCTGTGGATTCGTGGCCATGGGAGTTTTAAAGTTGAATAAAACCCCCCAAATTGGCTCAGAATCATTTGGCTGAAAGCACAAGTTTCAGAGGAACCCATCACCTTTTAAAACAAATGTTTTAATTTCTCTATAAAAGACATTGAGTTTTATATCTAGAAAAGTTCTTCAAGTAGCTATCTACTTTCTGGTACCAACAGTTAGACCCCTCAAGTTCACATTAGATTACTTCTCATGGCCTCCAAGAATGGAGACCTTGGGATAGTTGGGAATATTTTAGGGAACTCTGGAAAAAAAAATCCTGGAGGCATTCATTTTGGCTACCATATGAAAGCCTGGGATCCTAGGGCTAGGTTCCCCCCCCCGCCCCCGAAGAAAGGAAAATTGCTCACAAATTGCCTAAATCTGAGGCTCTATCATTTTTATGATAAATCCAGAAGTTTGCTGCATAAAAGTGACTTACTCTTCTTACCAATATCCAGGGGAAGACGGTTGAGGATGACAGCGCTGCAGCACTGTATGTTTAGAAATGTCCACCTGTTCTGTTTGGATCTTTCTCAGTGATAAAAGTCAGATCTTTCCCAGTGATAACCTGGCATCCACCCTTCAGAGATTTACATACACCAGACATGTGATCACTTCATTGTAAAGAAATATCATGTGAAGTATGGCATGAAATAATCTGAACATTTCCTAATAAACTGGTAATTCTTACTTTCAGGTGGGTAATTATATAATTAGAAATTGAGAATAGCTAACTAAACTCTCCTTCCCATCAAGTTCAATTAAATTTACAAACTTCATCAAAGGCAAGCAATATCCAAGATCTGTAACATATCAACTGTGACTCCAAGCAAACTTTTTCCCAGTATGAACCTCAGGTTTCTCATCTATGAGCTGGTTTAACAACTGTTTATGAGTGTTGGAAAATCCAATGAACTACTGTATAAAGTATTTTCTATATAGCAGACAATAAATATAAGTTGTAGACTATTATTCATTATGTCAGAGAACCTTGAAGCAACATGCAGCATGACTTCACAGGCTTCATGAAAAACCTTTGGTTAGCAGATAATGGCTCCCTCATCTCTATACAACTCAGTGTTCATCACCCTATATGAGGACAGACATGTTCATACACAAATCATTGGTCTCTGGGACTCTTATATTGAAGAAAAGTCCTAGCCTGAGCTCTTGTATGGTATAAGATCTTCCATCCTTATACCATAATTTTCTCTGTGACTTCCAAGCATCAATGATCATTGTCTCTCTTTTGTCTTAATCTTATCTCTGCTCAAGGTAATTAAAGCCTCTTGAGGGGCACCTGGGTGGCTTAGTCGGTTAAGCGTCCGACTTTCCCTTAGGTCATGATCTCGCAGTTTGTGGGTTCGAGCCCCGCGTCGGGCTCTGTGCTGGCTGCTTGTTTCAGAGTCTGTCACTCCCTCTCTCTCTGACCCTTCCCTGCTCACGCTGTCTCTCTCTCTCTCCTAGAAATAAACAAAACATATAAAAAAAAATTAAAGCCTCTTGACCAGTTATGGTCTCTAGTCTTTTAAAAATTGCCACAGAACTCTAAATTTTACTGTATTTAATCTATTCCTTCTTCTCAATGCATAGACAGAACTAAGGAAACAATAATCTCTATGCACTTTCATATTTCAAATTTGAAGAAAAGTTAATTACAGAGGAAAACTGGTGGTTGGGGACAAGGGTGGTAAGGAGGATCATATATATGTATATACACACATATATATACACATATACATATATGTGTATATATATGTGTGTATATACATATATATATATATATATATTTTTTTAGCATTCCAAAATGTTCAAAGTGCATTCTATCAAAACTTTAATAGTTTTAAAGTTGGAGAAGATAAAAATGTGAGTTATTCTGCCGTGAAGATGCTTTGAGGAAATGGGCAAAAATTATTCATACAAGAGGCAGCCCAAATGATCACTAAGTATGTGAAAGGATGTTCAATTCCAGTAGTAGAAAGGAAAACAAATTGAGACCTTATTGAAGTACCATTTCACACCCTTTCATTTGAATACACTTGTATACATGGCTTTGCCAGGAATTAGTGAGAATATAGGAAAGTAGGAATTCATATACTGCTGGGGGGATTTACATTACTACATTTTGGGGGAGATGTGGTAATATCCATAAAATCAAAGCTATGCACATTTCATGATCCAACAATTTCACTTCCAAGTATACCCCTTAGAAGCTCTCACGTATTTGCATGTGACACCTGGTACAGCTATGAATGTTGTTGAAGCAACTTTGTTAAAAGTTATCAGCCAGAGCAAAAATAAATGGATCATGAAATGTTCACATGGTGGAAGAGTATGAACAGAGAACTGACTAAACTAGCTCTATATAGATCAATAAGAATGTATCTTACAAAGAGATTTTCAGGAAAGTCTGGTTTTCTGAATACCTAGAGTGTGATGCTATCTATATAAATCTCAGAAACATACAAAGCAGTTCTGTATGCATATGTAGTATATATGAATACATATGTAGTAAAAATATAAAGAAATGTTTGGGGTTGGCAACAAATTCAGGATAGAAGTTACTTCCTTTAGAGGAGGTATCACTGGGAGATCAGAGGGTCTGGTACACAGGATATGTCAACTGTATTCATTATGTTTTATTTCTAAAGCTGAGTTTATTACATTATTCCCCAAACCCTTTTGTATCTGAGACACTTTATAATCATTTTTAAAGCTTTGAAGTACACACTTGGTTGTTAGGGTAAGGAAAACATAGGAGAAAGGAACTAACATTAGACACCTAATCTGTTAGACACTTTATATTTTTAAATCCTTATTGTTGTCTCTCCCATTTCAGGTGAACATCTGGAGGAAGTTTATGTACTAGAAAGATATTTGATGCTATAGCAGAGATTTGACCAAGTCTAGTTGGCTCCAAAGAATTAGATACAGGACATTGCAGGGTGAGGGGGAGAAGTTCCAGCTCATGGAAAGGTTACTGAGGACATCCCATAATAGGGGCCTGACAAGTTGCCTTTCTCCTTCTCTTTTATCTTGTAATTCAACACCTCTGACAATTTCTTTTCTCTCTTATTTACATGTAATTATCCTTAGCAGACAATAAGCTATTCAAGTTCAAGGTTTATGTTTGATTCATTGCTGTAGTTAGTCACATGCTGCTACTAGTGCTCAGAGCATAGTGGGTGCTTAGTGCTTGCTGGATGGATGAGTAATAGATAATGACACAGATGAGCCAATATGATCATATAGAGGCAATCTCTTCATTCATTGCTGTGATTGTATGGGTTCTGACATGTAAAAATCAGTACAGACAAGGACAGGTAAATAAAAAAACAGAATACTTAGGCTCAGTTGCAAAATGAAAGGGAGCTACAAGTTCTATTATGGGGACAAGGTAATTCCCTTCAAAGTGGTAATTAAGGAAGATGATTCTAATTTGAAACTGGTTTCCTAATTGGTGTTTGGCTTTCAGAAATATCACAGGCCTTTAAATTATATATATTTTGTTTAGCTCTCTATAGCTTACCCCCACCACTACCAGACCCCCAAAATTCCTTCTTAAGATCGAGGAGGTGAGGACACATAAAGGGTCAAAGAATTTGCTATCCAGAACATTAATTTGCTATCCTAAAGCCTCAAAAATATGAAATTATGAAAAATTATGAATTAAAAGCATTAATATTATGAAAAGCTGTTTAAGCTCAACTGTCACCAGTCAGATCTTCCCTGACTACCCAAGCTAAGAGAGCAACCTCCTCTCCATCATTCCTGTTTATCAGCTTCCTCTGCTTTACTATTCCTGGCGATGACATGGAATCTATTTGTATGTTAGGCATGTCACCTTTCCTCCCCCAATAGAATGTAGTCTTCAAGAGGGCAGGAACTTTACTTTCATTATTCACACATATATCCCTGGCACCTGAAATAATGTCTAGAAGACGAGAAGTCCTAAATAAATATAGCTTAAATGAATGCATGAATGACTGAGTCCATCCTACATATGTAGCAATAATCTTTAGAGATTTCATTAAAAAATTCAAGTCTTCTTCTGTGATTGTATTTATCCACATGACAGGGATCTTCAAATATAGTGAACAAGCAGTGGTTTCTTTTTCTTCCCCCTGCTGCCTCGTCTTCTTCCTCCTCCTCCTCCATATCTTCCTCCTCTTCTACAGGTTTATTGAGATTTGGTTAACAAAGAATTGCATGTGTTTAAAGTGTATTATACATCCAAAAGTTTCTTTGTGCCCCTTTGTAATCTCTCTTTGCACCCCTCTCTATCCTCAGGCAAATAACAACTTGCTTTTTGCCACTGTAGATTAGAATTTCTAGAATTTTAAAATGGAATAGCACAGTGTGCACTCTCCAGGCTTCTTTCATTCAGCATAATTATTTTGAGACTTATATTTGTTGTCATATGTATCATTAGTTCATTCCTCTTTATTGCTGAATAGTATTTCACTGTATGAATGTACCGTAATTCATGCATCTGTTCAATCGTTAATGGACATTTGGGTCATTTCCAGTTTTTGGATATTACAAAAGAACTGTCATGAACATTCATATGCAAGTCTATGAAACCACATGGTTTATTTTCCCTTGAGTATATTCCTAGGAGTGAAATGACTGAGTCATACCATAGGTATAAGTTAAAGATTTAAAAAAACAAAACAAAACCTGACAGCCTATTTTCCAAAGTGATTATACTATTCATTGCACAAATATGTATGAGCATTCCAACTGATCTACATATTTACCAACACTTGATCAGTCTTTTTCATTTTTGATATTCTAATAAGTATATACTGGTATATCTTGTGTTCTTACGTGTATGCCGTTAGCATATTTTCATGTGCTTATTTGCTATCATTATATCTTTTTTGGTAAAGCATCTGTTCAAATATTTTTCCCACTTTTAAAAACTGGATTTTTAATTTTTTTCCTATTACTGAGTTTTAGGAGTTCTTTATATATTCTGGTTACAGTTGCTTAATGAGACAGGCCATTTGTCCTATTTCTCCCAGTCTGCGGTTTGTCTTTTCATTTTTTAAACAATGTCTTTGAAGAGCAAAAAATGATACGTTTTTTTTAATTGAACAAATTTATAGAATGCCACACTCTGCTGAGATTTAAGAATTCAGATGCTTACTTGAAAACAAGGTCCTTGATTTTAGGTTGCTTACAGTTTAGTATTATGAAGTGCAACCACGGATCAGTGCAGGAAAATGGGATTACTGCTAGTCACATGTCAATGCACATGAATCCTGGAGGTTGATATTGTACATCCAAGAAAGACTGTGGCCCATCTTTTGTAGAACCAGCTCCTAAAGGAATTCCATCGGTCCAATAATGCTGTCGGTTGGTCTAGTTTGACTTGTCATGTGTAAAAATGAGAAATAATGAAATAAGGCACACTTATCTAGAGTTTTTCTGAATTGCAAATGATCAAGTATTTTAGTGATGTACTTTTAGTAGATAAAATATCTACTGAATATTTTGTGCTACCTGAAGTGGAGGAAAATTAATGATTTTTATCCATTGTCTAGCTGGATTTAAAATTTACATTTTGATAAATACTGGAATTAATAGACAATAAACTCTTAAGATAAAAAAAGTGTATGTGCTTACTTATTTGGAGAAATGGCAAGAAAGACAGAGATTTGATACTGTATCCTCCTTAGGCTAGGAATAGAGAGTCGTGAACTAGGAAGGGTAGATGGAACAATTTTTTTAAAAGTGATAAAAAAACATTAGAAATATTGAGCCAACATGATTGAACACCAATTAAGGTCTGGAGACACTGTACCTCAATGGTGACTACAAGATTTTGTGCCAAAATTACTGAATGAATAAAATGGTGCTATTGATAGAAATGTATGTTTCAGAAAGCATACTGAGTTTCAAGTTAAGGATAAGTTTGATTAAATACTTTTTGGACAGAAAAACATTCAAATGGAAATGCCCAGTAAGCAGGGCTAAGTGTGACTGGTGCTTACAGATTTCTTAGGACTAGAGGAAACCAATTGTGAGTCATCAGCAAAAAGATAAACCTGAGAGTAGATACATTTTTAGAGTAATGTGGAAATAAAGAGTGCTGGGTAGAAAACGAATACTGGGAAGGAAAAGGATCTCAAATTACCATTCCATAGAAGCACTGAGTTAAAAGTAACTCCATTATTTTAATCTCTTATGCAGTGGGAACAAATAAAAATTTTTACAATACCTGATGTGGTCTGTAGGTATCTGGTTGACAAATGGAGTATTTATAGGTTTTTAAGATAGCCTACTCGATTGTCCAACAATTTAAACAGCTGGAAAAAAGCCTTTTTTGTATTGAGCCCCATATGACCGAACTATTGTCTTTGACTTTGGTTACAGTTCCTGGCACAGAGTAGGCATTCAAGCAATGTTTGTTAGATGACTAGATGGTTCTTTTGTTCTTAGCCAATTCAGTAAGTCTACTCTTTTCCATGTGTAATCCAGATGGCTGAATTTTTAGCTACATAAACCAAAGTAACTTATATTATTGTGATTGTCATTGTGTATCTCCACTTGTCTTTTTACTTTTTGAGGTTAATACTCTGAATTTACAAATTAAATCCTTTTGTGATATCTAGACAGAGACATTTTAGAAAGATAAATGAAGAAGACATTTTAAGAAGATAAATATGTTACATGGTTTCCTTCTCTTTAAAAGCAGGTGGTGGTGTTTTGAGTGGAGATCCTTAAGGAGACAAAGTTTTGTACAGTGGCTTTGGAGGAGGATATTTAAGATGTAGAGAAAGATTTCAGAATACCAAACAAGTTGTATATAAATGGACTTTCAGTGGGCTATGATGGTTCCATAATTTACAGAAAAATATATCATTATGGAAATTGTGGAGAAAAAGGACAGTGAGAAGATTGCCTAATTCAGAAGACAAAGTAGAGTCAGTATAAAACATGACACTAACATGTTGGACCATGAAAGTTCTCCAGCCTCAGATTTTTTCATATCAGAATCCTACTTGTTGTCCTTTTATTCTGTAAGTCCTCCATGGGTTGTACCAGGTGAGGCCAGGAACTACATCTCTGGTAAGGAATTATGTTTTAGGGTATACCCAAGTTCAGGTTTCTATAAGTAGGAAGATGTTTGATTTATGGATTGCTCAACCCTCATTTAGGAATGGCCACAGATAAACTACCTCTCTTTCTTGGGTAGTTTCTGGTACTCAGAATTGACAGATGGTTGACAAAGGTCATGACTATTGTTTTAGTTTCCCATCCACTAATTGTTACTATAGCACAATGATTTAAAGCATGGATTTGGGAGTAAAAGAGATCTGTGTTTAAAGTCTGGTTTTGTTGCTTACTAGTTTGTGTAAGCAGTACTACATTAGTTAACATTTCTGGTTACCATTTTTTATCTAAAGTGGGAATATAATATGTATGCTGTTATAAGTTTTAAATGGTTGTTAGAAGGGTTAAATGAGGTAATATATCTAAAGTGCATTGCTTAATGGCTGAACAATTTAAAAAATTGTTATTGGGTTCCTGCCCTTCCAGAATCCTTGATTTTCCTATTATAAGGGCAATCTATATTCTCCCATTCTTACTCCAAGGGATACTCATGACCTTACAACTTAGGGATCATATAAGTACTTATGATTCCGAATAATAAGATCCTTCGGGTATTTTAGAAAGCTGTCATTTGTTCCAAGGTATCCTGAAATATAGCAGAGGTTTAGGAGAGGGAAATCAGCGAATAAACAATGATGTTTGCACAAGGGCTGATGATATTCAAGAAGCAGCTAAGCTTAACTATGAGTTATAAGCAAAAGCAGTTGTAAAGCTGCAGACTTCCCCACCTTCACAACTACCTGCCCTTGCAAGGTCTGACTTCCCAGTAAAAACTTAATACATAGAGAAGACCAGGGAAGCACAGAGTATATGTGGAAAAATATACAGGTATGAAACTGCCCCAAAGAAGAACCCAGAAGAAACTGATACTCATGTACAGTGTTCAATCATTCTTCAAATTTTGAGAGAAATAGAAATGAAAAATGGGCAAGGAATTGGTAGAATACTTCTCAGAGGGTTGGAATTCCTGTTTTATTGGCCCAGGCAGGAACATGGAGAATTTAAAAGGATGTTTGCTCTTATATATATGATATATATCATATATCATGTATATATAAAATGTGGGTGACTTCAGGGGAGAAAGAGACCCTCTTCTTTTTTCATTCTGTGCTTTGATTCTGCCTTGTAAGGATACAGCCATGCTAATTCGTTTCAGTATAGGCTATGGCTGCTTTCATACCACAGCAGCTGAAGTGAGTAATAGTGACAGAAAACATGGCTCACAAAGCCAAATACATATATAGAATATGTACATATTCTATATGTATCTATCTATATCTCTATATGAATACATACTCCATATATATAGAATATATACTCCATATATATTCTATATTCTATATGTATACATATAGAAAAATTTTCAGACCCCTGATCTGGATTAATTACACAGGAAGCACAAGGAGACCTTTTCCTCTCTGTTTTTCAAGTAGCATAAGAAGCCTAAAATGGCAAAGGGACAGTCTCAGCTTCTAATTCAATGCAACAGTTGCTATATCCCATGTAGGAGAAAGTTGGTTTCTTGGTTGCTAAATTCTCCAACCAGAAAAGCTCAGAGTTTTAGGGACAGTGGAAAAAATGTTTTATAAGTGGGCAATAAAGTGTAATAATGGAAGGTGTCACACCTGCATCCACCCTTGGGTTTCCAGATTCATGTATTCTAACTTTGGAAGAAACAGTACTTCATTTCAGTCACTGGCTCAGAATGTATGCCACAGCCCAAACTTGGAAGATATTAATTGCCAGTTGGTGCTCTAACTAAATCTTTGGTGAACCTTATTTTATATAGGTAATGAGGTACATGGTAAGAATAGTGAGCTCCATGAGGATCAGGCCACAGGCTCATTTCTTTAGCTAAAAAATTAGTTTCTTGGTCAAGCTATGCCATGTAAGAATACTCTGACAGAGAAATGGTGGATGCTATTTTTAGCAAAAGCATGGTAGATAGGGGAGACAAATCCAAATCCAGAAATACTTACTTCATAAAGGCAAATAATTGTCTCTTTCGTGATTGCTGAGGCCTGAGTGGTTGTGCCCCCTAAAATTCATATGTTGAAATGTTGATCCCCAAGGTGATGGTATCAGGAGGTGGGACCTCTAGGGGGTGACTAGGTCTCTAATAAAAGATCTCACAGAGCTCCCTACACGCTTCTACTATTTGAGAGTTGTAAAGAAGTTTGTGATCAGATGAGGGCCCTCATCTATGCTGGCATCGTAATCTCAAACTTTCAGCTTCCAAAACTGTGAGAAATAATATTTTACTGTTTATAAGGATCCTAGTCTGTAGTATTTCACTACAGTGGCCATAACTGATTAAGATAGTAATGGTAGGGCTGAAATATAATCAACATTTTATTGGGTACATGGCTAGTTCTCCAGAGATTCAGTACTGGTGTCATTAGAATATTGTGTTGAGGTAATCTGACCAGCCTTGATGAGAACAGTCTATGCTGTTGATCCTGCATAAAATACATCCCTTCCATCATGGAACATTGTTCCTAAGTCCACTGGTCAAACATTTGGGGGCCTGGGAATGAAGTTGACTTGACATACACAGGATGCACCATGCTGTTCATGATATTTAGAATCTGTTCACAAAGGAGATCTTTAGTGAACACTGACATATGACATGACTGTTCTCACTTCAGGCCCATTTTGAAGGCACTAGAGGCCCTTTCCCAAACTTCCTTGACACCAATCTGCAAAAGTTCTCCCCTCTAGGTCTCTGACCAAATAGCCAAACCAAACCTAAAGATCAATATAGACCCATGCCCTAGACCATCTGTCCTTCAAGGTGAAGTGGATAACCAACATACCAGTAGTCATTACTTTATGTGGCTCTGATATGCACAAAATTTACCTATTATGGTTAAGTTTAATAAATATCATGGTTTAGTCTCAACACAATTCAAAATTTAGTTGCTATATATATTACCTATAAGAAATTAAATAAAGTATAAACTTCATTGCCAACTCTTCAGGCCACAAAATTGCTATGTAAACAACAGATGCACATAATGATCAGTGACCAATTGTGTCACTTCTTTCCAACTCAATTAGTGATTGATCACTGATCATCTGTTATTTAGTTCACACACAGCAAAGTGTGTCATTTGATGCCTCTTTGTTTCCCATGATGAACCTATGTGAATTTTTAAAAAAATGGGTAAGTGGAAAAGAGAATTAGCCCACAAAGATGAACATGTGTCAAAGAAATGAAAACTATCAATGCTGGAAGTGAAATTTAAATCAAATGTAAATGGAATTATAGAAGAAATGGCTGACTGTGGGAATGTTGACATTTTTGCAATTTGAGAGACTCTAGATACATAGCCAGAGGGACTTAGTGAAGGCAAACTTACTGATGTAAATGAACAAAGTGGCGTGACAAGAGGTGAATTTTTTCCAGAGGAAGTGATACTAACAACAAAAAATGTACATAAGAAACATTAGAAGAATTCTCAGAGATACTTCATAACTATAAGTGGAAAGGATAAAATGTTCAACAGATAAAAAAGAATATGGCAGAAGTTTTTTTATTTTGATGAGGTCCCAATAGTTCATTTCTGCTTTTGTTTCTCTTGCTTCTTGAGATGTGTTGAATAAGAAGTTGCTGTGGCCCAGGTCAAAGAGGTATTTGCCTGCTTTCTCCTCTAGGATTTTGATGGTTTCCTGTCTTATTTTTAGGTCTTTCATACATTTTTGAGTTTATTTTTGTGTATGGTGTAAGAAAGTAGTCCAGTTTATTTCCCTGCATGTTGCTGTCCAGTTTTCTCAACACCATTTCCTGAAGAGCCTGTCTTTATTCCATTGGTTATTCTTTCCTGCTTTATCAAAGATTAGTTGGCCATACATTTGTGAGGCCATTTCTGGGTCCCCTATTCTGTTCCATTGATCTGAATGTCTGTTTTTGTGCTAGTACCATACTGTCTTGATGATTACGGCTTTATAATACAGCTTGAAGTCTGAGACTGTGGTGCCTGCAGCTTCAGTTGTCTTTTTCAGAATTGCTTTGGCTATTCAGGGTCTTTTCTGGCTCCATACAAATTTATGATTGTTTGTTCCAGCTTTGTGAAGATTGCTGGCGTTATTTTGATAGGGATTGTATTGAATATGTAGATTCCTTTGGGTAATATTGACATTTTAACAATATTTGTTCTTCCAATCCAGAAGCATGGAATATTTTTCCATTTTTTGTATCTTTTTCGATTTCTTTCATAAAATTTCTATAATTTTCAGTGTATAGATTTTTCACCTCTCTGGTTAGGTTTATTCCTATATATTTTATGGTTTTTTGATGCAATTGTAAATGGAATCGATTCCTTGATTTCTCTTTCTGCTGCTTCATTATTGGTGTACAGGAAGGAAACAATCAGCAAAACTAAAAGGCAACCAATGGAATGGGAGAAGATATTTATCTGACATATCAGATAAAGGGTTAGTATACAAAACCTATAAAGAACTTATCAAACTCAACACCCAAAGAATAATCCAATGAAGAAATGTGCAAAAGACATGAAGAGACACTTTTCCAAAGGAGACATCTAGATGCAAACAGACACATGAAAAAGTGCTCAACATCACTCATCATCAGGGAAATACAAATTAAAAACTGCGAAGAGATACCACCTAACTCCAGTCAGAACAGCTAAAATTAACAACTCAGGCAACTACAGATGTTGGCAAGGATGCAGATAAAGAGGATCTCTTTTGCACTGCTGGTGGGAATGCAATCTGGTGCAGCCACTCTGGAAAACAGGATGGAGGTTCCTCAAAAAATTAAAAATAGAACTACCCTATGACCCAGCAATTGCACTACTGGGTATTTATCCAAGGGATACAGGTGTGCTGTTTCAAAGGGGCACATGCACCCAATGTTTATAGCAGAGCTTCGACAATAGCCAGAGTATAGAAAGAGCCCAAATGTCCATCAACAGATGAGTGGATAAAGAATATGTGTGTGTGTATATACACACACACATACACAGACACACACAATGGAGTATTATTGAGCAATCAGGATGAAATCTTGCCATTTGCAACTATGTGAATGGAACTAGAGGGTATTATACTAAGCAAAATAAGTCAGCCAAAAAAGACAAATATCATAGGACTTCACTCATATGAGGAATTTAAGATATAAAAGAGGTAACATAAGGGAAAGGAAAAAAATAATATAAAAACAGAGAAGGGGACAAAATATAAGAGACTCTTAAATATAGAGAACAAACACAGGGTTGCTGGAGGTGCTGTGGGAGGGGGGTGGGCTAAATGGGTAAGGGGCATTAAGGAATCTACTCCTGAAGTCATTGTTGCACGATATGCTAACTTGAATATAAATTAAAATAAAAATTTAAAAAATAGAGTACTGAAGCTAAAAAAAAAAAAAGAATATGGCAATTCACTAAGGCATAGAAAAGAAAGCCCTTTCCATTTTGTAATTTACACAACACAGTCAGTTTGCACTACTTTTGATAAGTTTTTCCTTTTTTTAAATAAATAAAACACTTTATTTTTATTTTTTAAATTAAAAAATGTTTATTTATTTTTGGAGAGAGTGCGAGTTGGGGAGGGACAGAGAGAGAGGGAGACACAGAATCCAAAGCAGGCTCCAGGTTCTGAGCTATCAGCACAGAGCCCAATGCAGGGCTCAAATCCATGAACCACGAGATCATGACCTGAGCTGAAGTTGGAGGCTTAATTGATTGTGTTACCCAGTCACCCCAGAAATAAAACGCTTTAATTTTCAATGTTTCTAATATTTTAAATTAAATTTTTTGAATAAATATTAGTTTTACTATTTTTAATTTCTATACATTTAATAATTTATAGTAAAAGTTTTTAATGGTTGATAAAAATTTTAAAGTTCACAGAACACAAAACAACAATAGATTTTCCCACTGATTACTAAGATTGCTCTTCAAAGCTGCATCCTGTATGGCCATTTTTACAGTCTCAAACTAATGTGCAAAGAGAGACATACTAGAAAGATTCTGCCTATTAGGCTATCCATTTTCATATTTCATCCAAGTATATTCCTGGTCATTTCAACCTGATGTCAGCATATCAGGAATAAAAATCTTAAAACTAAGCTCAGGGTTTTTCTTTGTTGATCACCTTTCTTAAAGAATTCCCCATGAGGCTATGAATAGATGGTGACACAGGAGTAGTTTCAATGGAAATGCAAGCTAACTGTTCAAGCTTTTTATAATTTAAAGGCCCTGCCCTATTGTACTTCCACTTGAAGATGGAGTGGTGTGGACATGATCAACTTTATTTTCCAGTATAACAGTTAATACCCAGTTCTTGATGGGTAGCTCAGGTTGCACAGACATCTTGTTTTCCACAGTCACTCTCTGTCAGGGCCCAATTGCAAAGCAAGAGCTGTTTTTCTCCAAAAGGGAAAAAGTTGTAGAAGAGCATAGTTTTTCTCTATAACCTCTACTGTGATTCTCATAGTGGGGCTTACCAGAGAATTCAAACAACAACCTGACCTTCCAAAAACACTTTAATTTAATTGGTTCCACTGATTCCCACTGGTTTATACTTGGACAAGCTGGATAGAAGCTTTCTCAGGTTCTACTCAAAACTAGCAGACCTTTGGATCACTTAGTACATTGGTCAGTATACTAACAAAATATGCTGTGAGTTGTCTCAATAGTCTAAAGAGGTCTAACAAATGATACTACTAGTTTTTGACATATTAGGTGATAGGTATAGCAACTTATCTTTCACTTTGGAGAGAATCCTTACATACTCTAGGCTATTGGATCCCCAGAAACTTAACCAAGGTGGAAAAACTTTGCTCTTTGTGGGTTTTACTTCCTACCTTCTATCCTACAAAAAACATCTATAACATTTGCTACTTTCTGTTTTCTAGAGCTTCTCAAAATGGTGTAACCAAAATGTAGAGGATTGATGGGCATCCGATAGGATGCTCAATCAAGCTTCCTGAGAATTCAATTATGGATCAGAATTAGAGAGGTTACCTAATTCTAGGCAAAATAGGAAAAATTACTGCTATCCCTGATGAATGAAAGCAAATTGCTTTTGGCAATTCCTGGTTTTGAGCTAGAGAGAAAGCGTTTGCTATGCTCAGTTCCAGATGTCAGGAGTGGTAGTGTTTTGTGCCAGAAGAAACATCAGAACCAGAAGTTTCAATCTTTCTAATATTTATGCCTTTTATTTCTTTTTCTTGTCCTATTGAGCTTTCTAAGACATGCACTGCAATGCTGAATAGAAGTGGAGACAGTACATCATTGCCTTTTTCCTAATCTTAGAGGAGAATTGCTCAGTCTTTTTCTTTAAGAGCAATATTAGGTAGCCTTAGGGTGTTTGTACATGTCCATAAAAGGTTGAGGATATATCCTTCTATTTCAATTTGCTAAATTTCTTTTATATGAGTGGGTATGGATTTCTGTCAAATATTTTTATGCTTGCATTAAGATAATCATATGATTCCTTCCTTTTTTTTCTGATAAGGTAACAAATTACTTTCACTTAAAAAAATGCAAACCTAACCTTAAATACCTGGAATGAAGACTCTTTTGGTCATGATGTATTATTTTCCTACATATTGCTAAGTTTGCTTTGATAATATATTGCTAAATATTTCCGCATATATTCATGAGGGATATTGGTCTTTAATTCCCATTTCTTGTAATGTCCTTGCCTGAGAACACTCTGTAAATATTTGATGAATAAATGAATCCAGTACACAAAGATAAAGCACAAAGATACGGTATGCTACACAGTTATGCACTAAAATAAATACAAGACACATGTACCCTTGGGGAAAGACCGGAAAGACCTCCCCATTTCCAGATATACTAGCTACAGTCATTCCCCACACTGTACATAATATAATCTTTCTAAAATGTACATCTTATTTTATTAATTCCTTCTTAGAAACCTATCAGTGGTTCCTATCACTCTGAGAGCAGTTTAAGTTTTTAGGCTTTTGAAATTCCTCCCCCCCCCCCGCTTTTTTTTTATATCTCCAAAATAGCAGCAGACAGCACTAACAATAAACTATGTACTTTGTTGGTTCAGGGCTTTTGCACTTGCTAGGCTCTCTATCGGGAACCCTTTTTTCATCTCTCTACAGCTAATGTGTACACACACATAGCTACATACTTGTAATTATTCCTGGCTAACTCCTAAATATGCTTTTGGTCTCCTCTTAAATATAATTCTCATCCTTTTCATTAGGGAGTTCTCCCTCGGCCCCAAGAATAAATACAACACCCTTTGTTATGTGCCCATGGTGGTAGGAAAGGGAATAAGATGAAACAGACTTTGTCAGTAGATTTGGATTCAAATCTCTGCACTGTGACTTATCATCTGAAGACATTTATAGAAGTTACATAACTTCTGTGCCTCAAATGCTTTGAAAATGTAGCTAGAACAGTTTGTTATAAGGAATAAGTGAAAGAGGCATGTATTGTAGAAGTGGACATGCTTAGCTCAATGCAGAGGAGATAGTGAATCCTCAATAAATGGACATTACTGTTCTTTTGTCATATTAATTTTACTATCACAGAACTTAGTACCATGTATTATAGTCCTCCACATATTCATTTTTTAAAAAATTAGATAGCAAGTTCTTTAATGCTATATCCACTACTATATTAGTTTTCATCATGATATTGGAAATATAAGTGTTCCCTAAATGTAAACTCTTGGTATTATGATTATTCTAAAAATTTAGAGCTAGATTTTTCTAAATTAGGTGGTCCTAAGGGTTGACCATAAAAGAATGATTCTCTTTGAGGGGTTAATGAAATTGCTTGACAATGGAGGAAAGAGAGGTAGCACATGGAACCCTAAAGGTGACAGGAATTCAGATAAGGTGACCATGTATTGGGGGACTGATATTAAGAACTATGGCATTGAGTATTATGGCTTTGGGATCCTGGTCATACAAGTTGTGCAGGGCTCAGCTAGACTTAATAGATATAGAAAAATAAATATCAGCATAAATAATTTATTGCAAACTCTCTGATATCATATGCTAGTGTGATTGGTAATTCACACAGGAGAATTCTGCAATAGGGGGCCAAGGGGGTAAGGAGAGATATGAAAAGATCAGATGTGAAGACAGCATGCTAAGGGGCTGACTTCATACCATAGACTGTTGGTGAACAGTTCTGTCAGCTAAGTTATCATGGATAAGAAGGATGTGGGTAAAAATCTGGAGTTCTCCTTTGGCCAGCTAGGATTCCTAGCCCTTCCTCATCTGTGCTCTCAGGAAGTAAGGGAAGTGTGGGGAGGTAGGAAGCTTTATACCTGCCACTCTTGTACCTTGTAAGTCATGGGAGAAAATTCATACTGATTCAGTAGTATGCTACATTTTTCTGGTTTGTTTTTTTTTTTTTTTTTTTTTTTGCTATTAATGCACTTTTAGGTCACCTTAAAGACTTTTTTTTTAATGTTTTATTTATTTCTAGGAGAGAGAGAGAGACAGCGTGAGCAGGGGAGGGTCAGAGAGAGAGGGAGTCACAGGCTGAAACAGGCTCCAGGCTCTGAGCTGGCAGTCAGCAAAGAGCCCCACGCAGGGCTCGAACCCACGAACCGCGAAATCACGACCTAAGCGAAAGTTGGACGCTTAACCGACTAAGCCACCCAGGCGCCCCCAAAGACTTCTTAATTAGACTGGAATAACTTAGAGTTCACAAATAAAGTTCTCTAAACTTCTGTCAAATTGTCCACATAGCTACCTGTGGCCACCAATGATTTACTCCTACTGTCTCCCTCACTAGGGCCCTGAACCCACTGGCGCATTCATGAGGTTATGGCTTCCTTCATCAGGTTAAGCTGGCATGCACTTTGGTATTGGCATTGCTGGGAGCACTGGCACTGTTAATGACCACAAAATCAAGAAATATCAACACAAAACTATGCCAAAGCCATTCTATTAAGGCAAGGAGAATCGCTTTCCCTCATTTCTGTGATACTTTTTGTTTCTTTATTTCTGGAGTACACTTGTGGTCCCAGTGTCTCCTGGGGATTTCATATTTCTACACCCAACAGTCATTGGTTAAAAGCCTCTGGGGAAAAGCACAGAAAAATGGTATAAAGGGATCCCAAGGAATGTGGGGGGAGCACAAAATAGTGTACTACAATCGTCATCATCATCTCAGTGCTAACGTTTATTCAGCACTATGATTCCACAGTAACTTTACATGCATTCTTTAATTTAATCATCACAACTACTCCCATTTTACAGACGAGGAAAGTGAGCATTGCAGAGATTAAAACCTTTCCCAAGTTGGAGCTTGGCATACTCAGAGTCCAGGGGTGATGGCCATAGTGCCAAATGGAAGACAATGTAGTAGTGGAAAATGTTGTGGATGTTCCACAGGACTAGATCAGAATTAGCTGTCTGGCTACGTGTACTTAACAATTCCTATAAAGGCTAGAGAAAAACAAACAGATGAAAAGTCTCCTATTTGACCTCTGGTAGTCCTACATGCCTAGGTCGTGCCCATGGATGTTTAACTGTGAAGAGGGCTATGAGTGTAATTAGCTTAGAGGGCCAGGGAGGAGATGAACTGTAAGAAACTAAGCAGGGTTGATGGTCAGCAGCTGCAGATATTTAGCTAAGATAGTGCAGCACAGCCTCTCGTCATTAGAGAAAAGAGATCTTAGAACCGTAGTTATTGTATTTTCAGGGACAGGCAGTTTAAATCATATATTTTCAACAGTGTATCTAAAAAAAGAGCTCATTTGATGAGGAAGTAAAGTATTTAATGATAAAGAAAATACTTCTATGTATAGGATTTTATTCTGAAACCAGACAGGATGAGATTTTATAGCAATTTTCAAACTTTGCAGCCCACCCAGGGACACCGTTTAGTCAGACAGTTAATGGGCAGTTGTGACCTGAGACTTAGGGGTCATGATAGGATTAATCCCCTTTTCCTGAGAAAGAGCTAAGGAACCTTCCCCCTACTCCCCAAGAAGCACGGAGTTGTGCCACAGAGGCCAGTAGACAATTGAGCATCTGTCTGGTGGTCTAGTTGTAATAGGAGCCTTTAAGACTCTGGCTTGTTGACCTTTGAAATTCTACCGACTGACCTGGCATGATGGGCTATTATATTCGCCTCGTGGAGTTTGAGTAGCCTTGTCTGTAAAAATGTCTGAGGGGACGCTTTTCCCTTTGATTACCTCTCATATATTCCACTGGCCCCAATATTCTCCTAGGGGGGTTGGGAGTTTTGATACTAGACTAATCCTGATGTAGTTTTGCAGTAGATGTCATGGTTACTCTGGGTGTTGCAATTTGCCTTGGGAAGAAGGCTCAGGTTGTGCCAAATCAGCTACAGAGCCCCCCAAACTCACTGCAATTCTCCCAGCTGGAGCTTACCTGTATTTGTGGAAAGGCTCCGTTTGTTACTGCCTTCTCAAGATCCCACCGCCCTCTCTCGGAGGCCACACTTCTCCTTCCTGGCTGCCGGCACAATGCTGCTGGAGCTGGAGCTGTTTCCTTCTGCGCAAACCAGAACGTTCCAAATCACCTGGTGTGCTGAAGCTTGTAGACTCATGATTCCACAAAATCCAGACTGGATGGGGCTCACCTGGTGGGCTGTTCAATCATAGCCTGTGAGGCCCAGTCTCAAAATTTCTGACTCAGTCGATCTGGAATAGGGCCCAAAGATTTGCATTTCTCACAAGTTCCAACACAATGTTGATGTTACTAGTTTAAGGACTGAACTTTGAGAACCCCTGAAAATAGAAAAATGTAGACAGAAATGGCAGGATGTAATAAAGGATGCTGAAAGTTGCATATAGATAACACACAGATTTCAGGGAAGCAATCAATTGCTGGCCAAGCAGAAGGAGGATCAGGTGAGGAAAATGAGGATTGGAAAACTATGATGATTCTAGCTCTACCGCTTGCTTTAAAAATTTGGCAGGATGATTTAGCTATTGTGGAGAGTGCCTCTATGAACACTGGGGTACATGTGCTCCTATGCCTCAGCATTTCTGTATCCCTTGGGTAAATTCCTAGCAGTGCTATTGCTGGTTCATAGGGGAGTTCTATTGTTAGTTTCCTGAGGAACCTCCACACTGTTTTCCAGAGGGGCTGCACCAGTTTGCATTCCCACCAACAGTGTAGGAGGGTGCCCGTTTCTCCACATCCTCGCCAGCATCTAGAGTTCTCTGATTGGCTCATTTTAGCCACTCTGACTGGCGTGAGGTGGTATCTCAGTGTGGTTTTGATTTGTATTTCCCTGATGAGGAGGGATGCTGAGCATCGTTTCATGTGTCTATCAACAGATGAATGGATCAAGAAGATGTGGTTTATCTATACCATGGAATACTACATGGCAATGAGAAATAATGAAATCTGGCCTTGTGTAGCAACATGGATGGACCTTGAGGGTGTTATGCTGAGCGAAATAAGTCAGGCAGAGAAGGACAAATATCATATGTTTGCACGTATAGGAGGATTAGGAGGAACTTGACGGAGGAACAAGGGGGAGAAGAAGGGCGGATATGGTGGGGGAAAGGGAGAGAGGCAAACCATGAGAGACTCTTGAATGCTGACAAAAACTGAGGACTGATGGATGTGGGGGGGAGGGGGGGATGGGCATGGAGGAGGGCACTTTGGGGATGAGCACTGAGTGTTATGTAGAAACTAATTTGACAATAAACTATTTGTAAAAAAAAAAATTGGCAGGATGACATCAGTATTAAACATTTCTGAACTAGAAACATGAGCATCACCTGAGACTTGTAGCTCAGGCATGAAATCCAAATCCAGTCGATTCTTCTAAATATCTCTCAAACCTACCTAGTTTTCTTTACCCAGCCACGGTTTCCTAGCTCACCCTCTCTCATCACCTTCTCTGAGGACGGCCTCTTCCCCAGTCTGCTGCCTCTACTTATAATCAATTCTCCATGCAGTGATGGAAACCACCATCTTAAATGAAACCTTGATCACCTGTTTACAGTATTTTCAAATGAATTAATTTGTTATAATCAAGTTAAATTCAAAAAGTGTGCTTCTCATACTCTCCTGTGCATTTCTGTTCTCAGAAAACTATTTGTTTGCACATTATTCTTGCCAACTAAGTGTTAACTATCTCAAGAGCAGGGCCAAACTCCTTTTCTCTTTGCATTTTTAGCACATAGATAGTAGTCATACTCGAAGTAATAAGAAACATGATGTGCCCAAAACTTTATACTCATTATCTTCCGAGTTTAAACTACTTGCAAATTAACAATTACCCCACTTTTCAGATAAGAAGTTGGAGGCTTGGAAAGGTTAAGTACTTTACTCAGGATCACACAGCTAATTTGCAAAGTTGAGATTTGAACTCAGTTCTGTCAGATTCGAAGTAGTATCATCCCAGATGCATCTGCCCCACAGCACTCAGAGGAGACAAAATCATTCTTTGTTGCCTGAACAGACCTATTGATAATCTATACTGCTTAGTCAGGCAGATGAGACCAGTCACCTGCACAGCCCACCTTCTGTGTTTTCTCCTATATCTGTGCCTTAGCCAAAGCCAGTCCGTTTGTCCGCAACGCCCTTCTCTCTCATTGTTTTTGCTCTGTCTTCAGGAATTAATTCTGCCTCTCCTCTCCCAAAGCTTTGCTATCCCTCCCCAGCATTTCCATAATATCTTAAATAAATCTGTTTTGAAACTTATCACAACTTTACTAGTCTGACACTCTTTCCCCCATTTGTGAGTCATTGAGGTTTTGGGGGAAGCCCATTTTAAACCCACAGTGCCTGGAATAGAATATGCGAATTAATTAGGGTATTTTTGGCTACAAGGAACCAGAACCCTAACTCAACATGGCTTAAATGAAAAGGAAATTAATAACTTGAAGTTCAGCTCAAAACACCTACAGGGGTTTTGTGAAAATTAAATATTTTATACACACACATATAAAATATCTCATTTTATTGAATGCATGGCAGAGAGTACATGCTAGGTAAATAGAAGCTGTCATGACCTTGGATATTACTTTCATTTATCCATATTTGGATCACATATATAAGGATTATGTGCAAAAACTGCAATTCTAGACTGGATTTTTTTCTATATTACCTAGGACAGCATGTCTTAAAGAATAGGGACCACATACATCGGAATCATATAAGGTACTCTTTTAAATGCAGATTTGTATGTCTCTCTCTAGAATTACTAAATTGGCAGGGGGCTGTTGGGAGCTTGAGGAGTGGGGTTGAACAGCCTTATTAAAAGCTCTGCAAGTCATTCCCATGTCTCTCCTCTCCTTTCCCATTCCATAATAGAAATATATATTTTTATTATATCTGGGAGAAATGTTTGAAATTTCCAGTCCACTCAACGCTCTTTCTTTTACTGGTAAGGAAGCTGAGACCCAGGTAAATATAGTGAAGTGTCCAATGTCAGCAAATTACTGGAAGAGCTTAACTTAAATGATTTTTTTACTACCTTCATTTGGTTGATTTTTTACCATTGCTACTTCTCCACTGGTGTGTCAGAGTGAATTCTATGTTCAGCAAATCAGATAGAACAAGTTTAGACTGATAGAAACACGTAGTTTCTATTACATGTTAGGAAGTGCTTCGAGCACTTTTCAATGATATCACAGGTAATATTAGGAAAAATCTTCGAAGGTAGGTGCTATAGTTATCTTCATTTTACAGAGAAAAAATCAGAAGCACAGGAAAATGAAGTAACTCAGTCTAGGTGAAACAGCTAGTGGGTGATGCTGGGATTTGAGCAAGAGAGCCTGACTGGACATTCTGCTTCCCCTGGGGAAGAGCACATCAGCTTACCCCAGCAGTGCTTTCACTCCTTCTCACTCTATTACATTAGAGTTTTTATAAACACAATGTTTAAAAGGTACGTTCCATTTCCTAGGTGCTGGTCTTTAAGGATGGCAATCGATGTGATATGGAATCAATTTTAGAGAGGACCATCCTAAGAGACAGCTGTTAAACTCCAATTTTAATCATTACTTCCTGTAGATCTATGTTCTTGAGGGAGAAAGACTAAAGGATTTATAATCACTGGCCCTGGGACCTGAGCTTTTTTTTTCTTTCAATTTTTATTTTTAAGTAATCTCTACACCCAACGTGGGGATCGATCTCACAACCTCGAGATCAAGAATAGCATGCTCTACTGACTGAGGCAGCCAGGAGCTCCTTATGAGCTTTTTTAAAAAAATTAGCTCTTTGTCGTCGATTAATTTGCTGACCCTCTCTGAGTCTCAATAGCCTCGGGCATGTTCACCACATTTTAGTTTATTGAAATTCTTCCTGTCCTTTTAAGTCCCTTGTTACTCAAAGTGTGGTTGGAGGGTCAGTAGCATGAGTATTACCTGGACCTTGATAGAAATGCAGACTCCCAGACCTTACTCATGACCATTGAGTTAGAATCTGCAGTTTAACCAGCTTCCCTGGACATTCCTCTGGACAGCTTTGGGAAGTACCTTTTTAAGGTACATCAACGATGCCCTAAGTTGTTTCAGTTTCTAAATCTCAAATCTGTGATCTGTCACCTGTGACTATAGCCAGTTAACTAAACTTTCTCTATGTTGACTTACCTACAAAATGAGTATGATTTTCCTTGTGGATTCTTGTGAGAACTATATGAGGTAGAAAGCAGAAAGTATTTGATACACAGCTACTAGTAAAAAAAATATTATTCTCAATCCATTGTCAGTGATTATAATTTTGCTGCTTTTGAATATCACACTTTGGCTCTCAGGTACTCAACTTCAGTTCTGTTCTCTGAAGACACAGACATGCCTTAATGCCTTTGTAAGTTGTTCAATAGATATTTATTGAAGTTGATACTTGTCAAGGGATTCATATTATTTCCTACAAGGTCAAAGTCCTCTCATGTCAGAGAACCAGACGAATTCTTTGTATTTTAATAAAGTTCCTACACTGTGAAAAATCTTCAAAAGAGCACAACATATGGGCAAAGGCCCTAATTAAACACTTGTTGAAAGTAAATTAGTTAATTAGAGTTGACCACTACTTCCCACAGAGGGTAATCAACGCGAGGTCTGTGGAGAGCACCAACATCCTGTGGGGGCAGAAACAGGGCTTGTTTTTCAGGCAAAAACATTAAAATATGTTCTTTAATAAATGCTTTTATGTGCTTCATCCTGTCCATATTAGAAAAAAAAGTCACCAAGTTCACAAACAAATAAAAGTGTAATAACCCAGTGAATTTCTGTCTATGCTACTTCTAACATTAAGGTACAACTCACAAAAAGGTGCTACTGGATTTTCCCCAAGGAGAACTGATTTGGGGAGTTAGAGACTGAAGGTTTTCTTTTACTGTATTATTATATATTATTATTATATTTGTTATATTATTGTATATATTGTATATATATTGTAAAAGAAAGCTCAATTCCTAGTTGAACCCCTTACCAGGAATAATTGGAGAAATAACTAGAATCTGCCTGACATTTAATGGAGTAGGCTAAATTCCTGGATGTTTCTTATGTATGGGGGTGGGGGAGGCGTACAATAACAATTTTATTTGTATCAAAATCAAGAATCTAAACCAACAAAGAGCAAAAAGAAATCCCAATCTAACCAGTTCAGAAGAAAAGAGAAAAGAATAGAAAGGAAAGAAAAAGAAAAATCAGTGAACTAGTTCATATAAAATACAAGCTAACCCGAATCATCATTCATTCACTCTTCACACTAGGCTCAGACCATTTCTGGGGCTTTCTGATTTATGTTTATTTTCATCTGGGTATGTAGTTTGGGTTTTGGCTAGCACCAGCAATGGAAATACCATGAGAAAAAATAAGTTACTCTCAAAGCACTTTGGCCTTGACCAAACCCGTTGTTTCATGAAATTGAAGTTTTGACATTTAACTTTTTGGAAAGTAACTGCCAAATAATGCTGGTTTCAGTCATAATAGAGCAATAAATAAACACTTTCTCTCTTCTACATGGCCTCGTGGGAGATGGCTGGAACAAGAAGAGCCCCAAAGTTGAGACTTGGGTTTTGGTTTTGTCTCAGTCACTGAACTAGTCTGCCTTGAATACAAAGAGCAACCTTTAATGCTGGAAGCACTTAGAGGGTATTCTACAGGGTAGCCCAATACTTCTCTTTATCATCCCATTGAAGGTTCCCTTTTTTTCCTCGCTCTTTCTCTCTTTCCTTCCTTTCCCTTCTCTTTTGTTCCTTCCATTCTTCTTTCTTTCTTCCTTTTTCTTTTTTCTTAAGGACTTTTCAGTGATCCGAAAGGAAAAACAATAGCTCAGACTAGGGATGGGGCTGTCTAATAGTTGTGTGCCTGTATGTGCATTATTTTTTACAGTTTGCACAAAATGTCAAATTCAAGTTGGTCCTAGGACAAAAGAGGGCTATATTCTGAATTGAGGAAACTAACCAGGTGAGCAAGGAATGAAGAGAGGGACACTCCGTGGCAAAACAGAAGCATGGCAGTCCCCTTACCTGATAGTCTTTGGTGGGTTTTGAGTATGTTTACACATTTCCTCCTTGTCAGAACAGCTACACAAAGTTTGATTTGAGTCGTTGTTCACTTAACCCAGCCACAGAGACTCCCTGTTTGAAACCACAAATGCTATTTGTACTGAGAAAGCAGTCCCATGGCTTATGAAACCCAGCTATTTCATTGGCGCCTTTTCAGCTCATGTTCTTCCATTAGAAGCTGGCTCCTCAATTAGGGGTGAAAAATGCAAATGAAATATGCCTTCTTTTTTTTTTACTCAAATGTAGAGAAATTTTGGGATTTGAAGAAAGCTGTGTATGTGCCTTGTATTTTCTATCCACTTGGTTGTCCCTTTAAATATCTAAAATATCTCAGTCGATTTAGATAAGAACAAATACATTTTAACATAAGAGAAAGATCTTTTCTTTTTATGAGGAGTAGGAGAAAAAGTGAAATATCAGAGATCTTCACTATTAGAGTCAGGTTCTAATTGTTTAATATCTATGTAATAAGAAAGTGTGTGTCCTGCTGATTTTAATTTTATGATTTTCCAGGACAACCCAGAATGGAAGATTTATTGTTTCAAGCTATTGTACCTACCTGACCTACTTTTCTTTTTAAAATTCTTTTAGTTATAGCTTTCTTTTTTTTTTTTTTTTTTTTTTGCAGGTCCTCGTATAGACTGTTCTTGACAAACTTCTGACTGACTGACTCAGGGGTGTGTTGAACTGTGAGAGGGATCAGTTGGTGGGGAACCAGGGTGCATATGGACTTTAGAAGTATCTCTCAGGTTCCAGAGGAATATAAGTATTTGAACATGTAAGAGAGATATTTCCGTTAGAGCTAAGCTTGTTCCAACTTACTGTTGAGTGTTAGCTCTAATTGCAATATAAGAGGTTGCAGGGAACCCTAAATAATGTTAAGCACACTAGTTTTACAACCCTTACCCAAGAACACCCCCACCCAAGGGAAAACTAGGTGCTTCCTCTGGAACTGTTTTTCAGGTCAGAGTTCTGATTGCCTGAGTGTTTTCCATGGCTGCGTTAACCTTGATTCCACATCAAAGGGATTTTATTTTTCTTCTTGCCCTAAAATTTGTCAGCGTAGTGCTATGTGATCTGTTTGTTGATTAATTGTTGGATTTCTCTCCTTTTGCTTGTGTATTTATTATAGAATACCATTTCTACATCAAGGAATCATTAGATTCAGACAACAGCTGTTATCATCTGTGTCTTGGTTATCTGACACAGACTTTATGAGAATATTTCAAGAAGTGGTTTCTGAAACTAGACTATAAGCAAGTCCACTAGAGTGTCTGCATCTCCAGGGAAGAAACTTGACCTTATATATCTTTAAATATTCAGCACTTAGTGCCTTACACACAGAGGCACTAATTGTAATTGTTTATTGCCTTTGGTTTCTGTGAATCAGGCCAACAGCACATTTTTTTCTGTGTTACCTACTATGGTAAGGCATTATGACATTGTTGTGAACAAGTCAATGATACAGAAATAACGAATTCAGTCTACTATAGCTATTGTCAAATTTCAGCTTGTATAGAGATTGCTTAATGAATTTTTTAAAAATGTGTACTCCTTGGCTCCATACTCACATATTCTCATTCAGCAGGACTGCATGGGCATGGGCACAGGCATCTCCATCTCTAGAAGCCCCAGATGCATTTTGATGTGGGTGGTCAGTCGGATAAAATCTGTGGAGTATTCAGGAATATTTCTGTGCATTGATGGGTATTTAAAGACTCTGTATGCTGGTCATCAATTACATGAACATTTGAAAACACCTGTTTAATATGCACCCTGAGCACAACAAATTAATATAGTAATTTTCAGATAAAGTCACTATAAGTAGTAATTACTGTTTATGTCTCTTGATAGTTTCTTGTGTGTGTGTGTCCATGTGTTTGTGTGTGTCTGGGTGTAGACCATCCACTCAGCACTCTTAAAGTAGCAAATATTTATTAAATTCTTATGAGGTGCTGGGGACCTTCAATGTGCTTTGTAGGTATTAACATATTTAATGATCAAAAGAAACCTATTTGAGGAGTTCTTTTTATTATTCCCATGTAAGAGTTAAGAAAACTAGGCACAAAGAGGTTAAATAATTTACTTAAAGTCACAAATTTTAAGTTGCAATGAAGTTAACAGTTCAAAATGTTATTGATTTTGGATAAAGGCAAGGCTTACATAAAAAAAGTAGGTACAAAGTACTCTTCAAAATAAATCAAAGAGATCAAAGTAAAACAAAGTTTGTGAGTTCCTTAGTGTAATACTAGGTAAACGTTTTAGAATTAATTTCATAAATAGTCAATAAACCAATATATTATTTTATACTATTTCCTAGAATAATTTTTGAGTCTGATTTTTAAAAAAAATCAGGACAAAAAATAGGAGTTTCAGATTACCTGATATTGTTATAGATGGGATATTAATTCAAATGGCCCCAGACCTCTGATGTGACTCCAGAAACCACACGTGGGATAAAAGATAGTCCTGCAGGAGTTGTGGGTGAAGAACCCAGGGAGCAGTCATGGTGAATGACACTCTAAACCTTTTTACCTTTAAATAGCCTGTTCCACCGGGAAACCTTCCATCCAAAATTGGCATTACTGCTTTTTAAAATTTCTTTTTCAAATTCAGATTCAACAAGCCTGAACTGAGGACCGACCCTGTGCCAGAAATGCTGCTAGCTTTTAAATTATACATTATCTTATTCCATCCTTACAACCATGGTTTGTGGTATGTTATTCATTATTGTTATTGATGCCTGCCATTTTATGTATGTGAAAATTGAGGCTTTGTGAAATTAGGTAAATGACTAGCAAGTGGCAGACTCATGATGTGGGTCCAAGTCTGATTCCAAGTTTAAGGTTTCAACCCTCTATAGCCATCTTAAAAAGTGGCTTCTGACTTTGTAACAATGGCATAAAGTTTGAGTAGTCTGTGAGTTTAAGAAGAGCTTAAAGACTTCACAAGTGTTTTAATATGAGTATATTTTCTACTACTCTTGGCAAATACATAAAATTGCTAAAACTGTGTGTGTGTGTGAGAGAGAGAGACAGAGAGAGAGAGGTGTTGGTGGGAAAAGGCATAGTCATGCATTCAACAAAATTTACTGAAAAGTACTGTGGCACACACTGCATTAGGTACTGAGGTACTAGAAATAGAACAAGATATACATGGAGCTTAAAATCTAGCAGGGTGCATATACATTAAGCATATATAGTTGTCTTAAGTGCCATGCAGGAGAAATCTTTAAATCTAATAACAGGGTTGCCTGGGTGGCTCAGTCGGTTGGGCGTCTGACTTCAGCTCAGGTCGTGATCTCACTGTTCATGGGTTTGAGCCCTGCATTGGGCTCTGTGCTGACAGCCAGCTGAGAGCCTGAAGCCTGTTTCGGATTCTGTCTCCCTCTCTCTCTGACCCTCCCCTGCTCATGCTGGATCTCTCTCTCTCAGAAATAAATAAAACATTAAAAAAAATTAAAACTAATAACATAACACAGAGATTCAATCCAAACTGACTTGGGAAATTACTAAAGAACTCTCAAAACAAGGAGATTAAGGTAGGATTGAATTAGAAATGGTAGATAGGCAAAACAAGAAATGGGTTGCAGAAATCTTCACGGGATCTTTTCTCCCTCATGGTACCATCTTCTGCACTAGCAGATTACACAGTTCTGCTTGTGATGTGATCAAATTCAGCCCATTTATTAGTATGCCTCCCTAAGATCTTCCCAACTAGGTCAGAGTGAGTTCTACACTACAAGGGAGGTCTAGGAACCAATATTTTGAATACAAATAAAATAAGAGTCCTTGGAAAGTTTAAATTCTTTCCCCCCAAACTAAACATTGGCAAACACATCAAATGTAGCACCTCTACCTTTAAGAAAACTTCAACATTTAACTTAATTTTTATTATGTTTTTGAAGTCTATAAATCTCCATTGTACATTTTCCACAGAATGCATTTTAATTCCATTGATATTAAAGAAAGTACATGAAGCACTCTGGCCCACTAGACGGGGAAATCAGAATGGTGCAGAAGTGTGGCCAGGACTCAGAGTTTCCATTCTCTTCCAAGGGAAACCAAATGAAAAAAATAATACATCATAAAAGTCAGAGTTCTGAGTGTAATTCTGGAAATAGGGAGGAAATAGGATATCTCATTTTTAAAAAGTGTGCCTTGAACTCCCAGCTGAATCGAAAAGGTTATGCAGAGTACACTCTATCACCTTGCTAATCAAGCTTATCAACGGCTCCTCCTGGGGCTCACAAAACACTCAAGTAGGCATTTAGGGAAACCAAGTTAGGTTCCTTTGTATGGATCATGAGTTAGGTTCATCAGTCAGCTGTTTAATATATACCATCCTCTACCCTAAATCTACTCTTCACAAAGTTTATTCATCTAAATTGTCCAAGACAAATATTTCCCCTACAGAAAGGTCTCCTACGTGACTGTGATGTGTTGTTGACACTACAACACGAGCGTGTTGGTAGCAACACGAGAGTCCTGCTTTTCCACCAATAGGTTCTATCAGAAAATCTGAGAGAACCAAGCCCTGCACATGAGAATTAGGTGAGCAGCTTTTAAAGCATCTCCACGTCCATGTCCCAGTGACAGAGACTCTGATTTAACTCATGTGGAGTGGCACCTGGGCAGCAGTAGTTTTTAAAAGCTTTCCCAGGTTAGGGCCCCTGGGTGGCTCAGTTGGTTAAGCATCTGACTCTTGATTTTGGGCCAGGCTGTGATCTCAGGATTGTGAGATGGAGCCCTGAACCGAGCCCCAAGTAGAGCCCCACATTGAGCCTCATGTCCAGCCTTGTGTCCAGCTCCAGGTCGGGCTGAGAGTGCAGCTTGCTTAAGACTTTCTTTCTCTCTCTCTGCCCCTCTCCTGCTCTCACCTGCGTAGAATCTCTCTACCTCTCTCACTTAATACAATAATAATAATAATAATAATTAATAATAATAATAATAATAATAATAAAAGCTCCCCTAGGCAATTCTAATGTATTGCTAGGTCTTTACCAATTCTGGGTTTCAGTTTTCTCATTTATAAAGTGAAATGCTTCCTAAAGCATTTTATTTTATTTTATTTTATTTTATTTTATTTTATTTTATTATTTTATTTTATTTTATAAGATAAATGGATAAAATTTACAAGTGTGGTTGTGATTTGGATGCTTTCATGGTTCTTTTAAATTTAATGAATGCTTATTATTCATTACCTGATGACACTTAGCTGAGTTAAGGTACATATTACTCCATGTTCTATCTGCTCTTTCTCCTGGACTCAATACACACAATAGTAGCTAACATTGAGTGTGTGTTTGTGCTTGGCACTGTGTGAGGCAGTGCTACTCAAAGTATGGCCAGCAGACCAGAACATGCATACTGTTACCAGTGATGAGATACATACAAAAATGAAAATGGTCTTTGCAGTAATCTGAGCTTCTATTGTGAATATGTTTGCCTTTATTTACATATAAAGAAAAAAGAAGGAAGTGTTGTGTATATATATTGGCTGTGTGTGTGTGTGTGTGTGATTTCTAGTAATTCATTTTATTGCATTTTTTGAAAAGTATCCAAAAGTCCATGTGGCTACTTTAACTGAATCCTTGCCACTAATTTCTTTCTTTTAATTTTTTAAATGTTTATTTATTTTGAGAGTGGCAGAGTGCATGCATGCACACACACACACAAGTTGGGAAGTGGCAAAGAAGGAGACTGAGAGAGGGAATCCCAAGCAGGCTCTGTGCTAATAGCTTGAGGTGAGGCTTGAGTTTACAAACCCTGAGATCATGACCTAAACTGAAACCAAGAGTTGGACACTCAACCAGCAGAACCATTTAGGTGCCCCCTTGCCACTAATTCCAATGAAGCAGTTGACTGTTTTATCACTGAAGAAGTTGAGGATTAAAATAACTTGCCTAAGGTTACCCTTTTAGTAAGATCTATAGGACTTGAAGTCAGGAAGTGTGGACCTGGAGCCTAGAGCCAGGGGCAGGGGGGAAGGGTGTGGAAGTGAGCTCCATTTGATATGGGCAGGGGAAGTGTGGCTGTGGAGAGAGCCAGTGGCGGGGAGGGCCACTTTCACACGATGTGACGCAGCATGTCCTCTGAGTCAGTTTTATCCTTTACGCATAATTAAAATCTCCCCAGCCTTGTGAGCATTAGTTAAGTTCCTATAATGAGTTTGAAATTTTAATTGTCTGGACATTTATGAAACCAAACCAGAATGAAATAGAGACTTTTTAAAACTGGGAGAGTGGCCTTTCAGTGGCAAGTTTGAGATTTTTTCTGCCATCAGCAAGATAAAATTAGTTAAAGAAAGTAAAGAAGTTATTTTTCTGCATACTTTGGTTATCTGTTAAATTTTAAGCCTGGTCAAGATATGTTGGGGGCCTCTTTTATCCTCTCTCCATAATCTGGGCAGAAAGAAATAGCTTTTTGGAAAAGTTTCTAAGACTCCTATCCTGGGAAAAACAGACTTTTTACCCTAAGATATTTTCCAATTCCCCCTCCAGAACTTTACTTTCTTTTCAAAAGATGTAAGATAAAAATTATTGAATTTCCTCTTTAAAAATTTATTTTAATCTATTTAATTTAATATTCAATATATTTAATTAACTATATTGAATATATTTAATATTTAAATAACATCTTAACTATCAGAAGTGGTAATAAAGTAAGAAAAATTAAATCCAGCCATTTTTGTCTTACATCTATTGGATCATTGATTAAAACCAAGTGTTCTCTCCTAGAGTATAAAATACTTTAGATTTGGTATATATAAACGTTCTTAGAAACTTCGGTATTATGTAGAGTGCGATGTACAGTAAAACCTTGGATTGTAAATAACTTATTCTGTGAGTGTTCTGCAAGATGAGAAAACATGTCTAATAAATTTTAACTTGATAAACAAGTGACGTCTTGCAAAAGGAGTAGTACATGACGCCAAATGTCACATGATCACAACTGAGCCAATGGTTATTCTCTCTCTCGCTGCTGGATGGTGGGTGATCATCTCCCATGCTTGGATGCTCAGTTTTAGGCCACAGCATTTGGCAGAAATCAGTGAGTTTTCAGAACGTTGGAAGGTGCACACAATTGACACTGGTGTATTTTTTGTCACTTCAACAAACTTGTGGATAGTCCTTTGCTCTTCCGTATAAGAGTGAGCTTAGGAATGCTCTGCTTCATTTAGGTCAGGCTGCCTGCACATATAAACACTTTCCTCCACTGCCTTATTGCCAGCTACATCAAATAAAGCATATGAAAAGAGTTTGTTAATACTGTATGGTAGTCAACCTCCGTATGAGCATACACAATGGCCCTGATGCAGAAAAAGATTCCATGAACCAATAGACAGCAGTGATTCCATTACTGATAGTGAAAGTCATCTTACACAATAACCCTCTCTTGTCTCCCTCACATCAGTCACAAAGGTTTTCAAAGGTAGGTCAGGGTTAATTTGTTTTTCTTTGTATTTTGTATATTTTATTATTTTGTATTATATTACAGTATTTAGTCATTTTTATATGAATATGTTTGAATTGTGGAGTGAGTCATCTGAGTTTCCATTTTTCTTATGGGGAAATTCGCCTTGATATACAAGTGCTTTGGAGTACCAGCATGCTTCCAGAAAGAATTATGCTCACAAACCAAGGTTTTACTGTATTTAGATTACTAAGAGCATTGAAAGAGGAAGGATTAGAAAATGTTAAGTGGCATTTGATTACAATTATGGGAATATGGAATGAATGTGGAATTTCAGAACAAGGAGAGCTGACCTCTGCATTTCTCCTAGGTGTGGAAACAGCAAGCCATGAAAATCACCTTGCCTGGATATGTAGGGTCCCAGAAGCCCTCTCCAAGTAGTGTTTGCCACAAAGCACCCAGGAAGCACCCCTGAAATCTCCACAAGGAACAGTTTCAGTCTTGAGTATACTATCTTTCAGTCATTTAATGATGAAAAGTCCACTTAATTTTATAATAAATTCTTGCTCGTTCCTTGCAAAGTATGAGGAAATGAAAGTGCTGGTGATGGACAAACAATGGTTCAGTGAGTTGCAAAGAACAGGAAGCACTCAAGTGAAGTTAGTGGCCCTGCCTTGGGGTGTGGCGTCTCTGCAGGGAGTCAGTGTCATGAAAGTAGGATTTGAAATGAAAGGAATTAATATTCCCTTCTCAATTATTTACTAATCATCTCCTTAGAAGCCTGTCACATAATTCACTGCTGGTGATAAAGGAGGCCTGAGAAATGGTTCTCACCTTCATGTGAGGCAGAATCTTTTCTTTATGAAGAAAGACTTCTAAAGCACCATGAAAAGCACGAAGAAGCTCCCACTTACTCATAAACCACTTGGAGATAAAGGAGGAGGAAGTGACCAACTGCTGTGGCCTTGGGCAAACCAAGGGTGAAAATGGGGAGAGTTACTACACTATTGCACAACAAATCAAATGAGTTAGGAAATGTGTAGGAACTGCTTTTAAAGTGTAAGGCAGTGTTTTTATGTTTATTAATCACCTTAAAACATCCAAAGCCTACCATCTTCCCATAGGTATCCACAATTAGCCATGGCTGGGGGAGGCAGAAGGTTGTGCTTCCCTTGGGGTGGAATATATTGCCTTGGCGGGGGAGGGGGGTGGCCCCTGACATCCCCACACTCTGCTATTATGCAGCAGCATAAAGGACTTCCCTTGCTCAATGTGGTCACACCATTGCAAATCCCTGCACCTTGTAATGCTGAATATTGTTCCCTCTCCTAGGAGTGATTCCCCTTATCATTTATCTCAGTCAGCTCGGGCTGCCATAATAAAACTGTGGCTGGAAAGTCCAAGATAAGATGCTGGCAGATTTAATTCCTGGTGAGAGCTCTCTTCCTGCCTTGCAGCTGACCACCATATCTGCACATGACAATGAAAGCAAGAGAGAGTGAAGGAGTGCGAGGGAGAGAAAGAGAGAGAGAGAGAAAGAGAGAGAGAGAGAGAGCGAGAGAGCGCAAGCTCTGGCCTCTCATTCTCTTATTCTAATAAGGGCAGTAATACCTTCATGAGGGACCCATTCTCATAATCTCATCCAAACCTAATTGCTTTCCAAAGGTCCCACTTTCAAATACAATCACATTGAAGAAATGTTAGGGCTTGAGTATTTGAATGTGGAAGGAACACAAACATTCAGCCCATAACATGTTTCCAGTGTTGCACACATCCTTCAAGACTTGCATGCATCTTATCTCTAAAAACTTTCTTTACCCTCTCAAATAGAATTGATCATCCTCATTTTGCCCCACCAGTAAAGTTGCTACATCCATCTCCCTATCTGATTGTTATTGACTCACTGAACATATTTATTGTGATTATCTTACACAGAATACTCTTGCTTTTCAAACCTTGGTCTTTACTGCTCTGAGCACCATCATTGTGCATACAGGCTAAGCAGTTAGTGCATGTTTATAGAATGCATGTTTAAATCAATGAAAACAAAATGGCTTCACTAGATAGTAGCCAAAAGAAGTGGGGAAAAAGGCATATTATATAGGATAGGGGGTCCACCAACCGTTTATCAACCATAATAACCCATGAAAATAGGGTTGGGAGAAAAATCCCAGGAATTTTTCTTGAAGAACAAGCCTTGTAAATATACAAGGAGAAAATTCTGGGAGGTAATGTCAGAATAACATTTAGACCAATAACACCTACCTAGATTTTGAACAGGGATGCTGATTACCTTTCAGTACTAGGTACTCCTGCTAAATGAATGTAGTTTTATTTCAAATTCCAATATGGGCTACATTTGGAGACATTTTGATTCAGTGGGTGTTCAATTTACAAATACCTCAAGAAACAGCTTGCTAAATTTAACCAAAGCTGTTTTGTGTGTGTGTGTGTGTGTGTTTCTCCACCTGCAATTCATATCACTGAAATAAATACTACCAACGGTTTGAGCTGTCTTTGGTGTGGTCCCAGAGTATAACTGTTCTAACAGGGCCCTGTTGGACTGTCTATAGTTCAACACTTTTTATTGGCAGCTAATGGAAAGAATGTAATCATCTAACTACCTCCTGCCCACACCCCACTCTTTTCACCCTTTCCAACAATCAGCATGCTGTAACATTTCAGTGCTGGAATGGGAAAATATTGCAACTTATCCAGGCCATCTGATGAAGAAGCAAGGAACACTGTGTGAGACGTGAAAGGGACAATGCCTCAAACCCTGACATGAGAAGGATCAGGCCAAGAGGAGATTTTGGCAAGGGAGATGTGGCTCTCTTGGAACATGTTAGAATTTCCAAGAAACAAATTAAATATGATTTAAGGAAAATGGGTGTGTTCCTCTAATCTAGACATAAAAAGAAAATTGCAACCAGGGTTCAAGGCTGGGGATGGGCTTCTTGGTGGGCTCCACACAAGTCATCACTTTTCCCATTAAGATTGCAGAATGCCATTCTGGTGTGTTTTTGTTTATTTGCTTAGATTTTTTGCCTTTTCCTTTTTTTTTTTTTTTTTTTTTTTTTGGTCTTTTTTTTTTTTTTTTTTTTTTTTTTTTTTTTTTTTTTGGTCTGTTTTGCTCCGTAGCTTGAGACTTTCAAGATAAGGATTTCAGGCTCCAATATCCAATGAATGTGCAAAAGGCAGGCAAAATGAAAAGATTTTATCTTTTTCTAAAATTTTAAATTGGGACATTTGGGTGTCTCAGTTGGTTAAGCGGCCAACTTCAGCTCAGGTCATGATCTCACAGTTTGTGGGTTCAAGCCCCACATCAGGCTCTCTGCTGACAGCTAGCTCAGAGCCTGGAGCCTGTTTCAGATTCTGTGTCTCCCTCTCTCTCTGCACCTTCCCCTCATGTTCTGTCTCTCAAAACTAAATAAATGTAAAAAAGAAATAAAAATAAAATAAAGAAAAAGCAAAGGAAATGGCCCCTGCTTCTCTTATGAATAGCATAAAGGGAGGGAAAGTTGCAAGAAGCAGCCATAGAGAAGTTGGTGTGGCAGCACCTTCAGTGCAGAATGAAGGCTACGTCCTGGAATTTGAAGGAAAAAAGAAGTTTCATGGTTTATCTCAATGCAGAGCTGATCAAGGAGATGCATGGGTCAGCATTTACCAACAAGCAGCTACTTTGACAGCAGAGGGAACTACTGACCCCAGGGGGAAATAAAGCTAAAATCTCTTTAGTTTATGTACAGTCTATGTTAGATGTCACTATGAGATTTAACTACTTCTCCAATTTATTACTATTATTATGGCTAATTCTTTTTAAAAATGGATGCTCATGGTACAAATTCAAGGAGACCAAAATTGTATAAAACATGAATGTATTTGACAGATATATTTAGAACTCTACATCCTGAAGACTTGGAATTCACTTTCTTCTCAAGTGTGCATGGTACTTCTCCAACATAGATCACATACTGGGACATAAAGCAGCCCTCAATAAATATAAAAGAATTGAGATCATATCATGCACACTTTCAGATCACAATGCTATGAAACTCAAAATCAATCACAGGAAGAAGTCTGGAAAACCTCCAAAAACATGGAGGTTAAAGAACACCGTACTAAAGAATGAATGGGACAATCAGGCGATTAGAGAAGAAATTAAAAAAATATATGGAAACAAATGAAAATGAAAATACAACAATCTAAACTCTATGGGATGCCGCAAAAGCAGTCCTAAGAGGAAAGTACATTGCACTCCAGGCCTATTTCAAGAAATTAGAAAAAGTGCAAGTATAAAATCTAACAGTGCACCTAAAGGAACTAGAGGCAGAGCAACAAGAGCACCCGAAACCCAGTAGAAGAAGAGAAATAGTAAAAATCAGGGAAGAAATAAACAATATAGAATCCAAAAAAATAATTGAACAGATCAATGAAATCAAGAGTTGGTTTTTTAAAAAATAAACAAAATTAACAAACCTCTAGCCAGGCTTCTCAAAGAGAAAAGAGAGAGCACCCAAACTGACAAAATCATGAATAATAATGGACTTATTACAACCAACCCCTCAGAAATACAAGCAATTATCAGGGAATACTATGAAAATTTATATGCCAACAAACTAGACAACTTAGAAGAAATGGACAAATTCCTAAACACAAACTTATTACCAAAATTCGTATGGGAAGAGATGGAAAATCTGAAAACAGACTCATAACTAGTGAAGATATTGAATCAGTTATCAAAAATCATCCAACAAATAAGAGCCCTGGACCTGATGGCTTCCCTGGGGAATTCTACCAGACATTTAAAACAGAGTTAATACCCATTCTTCTCAAGCTATTCCAAAAAATAGAAATCGAAGGAAACTTCCGGACTCATTCTACGAAGCCAGTATCACTTTGATTCCCAAGTCAGACAGAGACCCAGCAAAAAAAGAGAACTACAGGCCAATATCCTTGATGAATATGGATGCAAAAATCCCAACAAGATACTTGTAAATCAAATTCAACAGTACATAAAAAGAATTATCCACGATGATCAAGTGGGATTCATTCCTGGGTTACAGGGTTGGTTCAATATTCACAAATCAATCAATGTGATACATCACATTAGCAAAAGAAAAGATAAAAACCATATGATCCTGTTGTTAGATACAGAAAAAGCATTTGACAAAATATAGCATCTCTTCTTAATAAAGACGCTTGAGAAAGTCAGGATAGAAGGAACTTGCTAAACATAAAAGCCATCTATGAGAAGCCCTCAGCTAATATCATCCTCATTGGGGAAAAACAGAGAGCTTTCCCTCTCAAATCAGGAACACGACAGGGATGTCCACTCTCACCACTGTTGTTCAACATAGTGCTGAAAATCTTAGCATCAGCCATCAGACAACAAAAGGAAATCAAAGGCATCAGAATTGGCAAAGAAGAAGTCAGACTTCCAGTTTTCACAGGCGACATGATAATCTACATAGAAAACCCAACAGACTCCACCAGAAGCCTACGCCTACTAGAACTGATCCATGAATTCAGCAAAGTTGCAGGGTACAAAATCAACGTACAGAAATTGATTGCATTCTTATACACCAAAAACGAAGGAATAGAAAGAGAAATCAAGAAACTGATCCCATTCACAATTGCACAAAAAACCATAAAGTACCTAGGAATACACCTAACCAAAGATATAGGAGATCTGTATGATGAAAACTATAGAAAACTTATGAAGGAAATTGAAGAAAACACAAAGAAATGGAAAAACATTCCATGCTCATGGATCAGAAGAATATATATTGTTAAAATGTCGTTAGTAACCAAAGCAATCTACATTCAATGCAATCCCAATCAAAATTGCATCAGCATTCTTCTCAAAACTGGAACAAACTATCCTAAAATTTGTATGGAACCACAAAGACCCCGAATAGCCAAAGTAATATTGAA
>NW_024081984.1:237342-282026 GCF_003009895.1 Hyaena hyaena | reverse complement strand
TCTGGCCATGTGTAGCAACATGGATGGACCTTGAGGGTGTTATGCTGAGCGAAATAAGTCAGGCAGAGAAGGAGGACAGATACCATATGTTTGCACGTATAGGTGGATTAAGAGGAACTTAATGGAGGACCATGGGGAAGAAGAAGGGGAAAAATAGTGGGGGAGAGGGAGGGAGGCAAACTATGAGAGACTCTTGAATGCCTAGAACAAACTGAGGGCTCATGGGGATGGGGGACAGAGGAAGGGGAGTGATGGGCATGGAGGAGGGCACTTGTTGGGATGAGCACTGGGTGTTATATGAAAACCAACTTGACAATAAACTATTTAAGAAAACAAAACAAACAAACAAAACACAAAATACAGCAAAGATATGCTAAGAACAGGGAACCCCCTGAAATGCTAACTGTTTTTTAAGTAACCCGCAATATTCCCTAATGGTGGTTTATTCAGAAGAAGAGAGGAAATGATTTTGTAGATAATCGTGTCTCATTCTGATAATAGATAATTATCAGTGCATTCACTTATGATTACTTTTTCTTTAAAAGAAATAAACACATTAGAAAATAAGTGCCTTATACTATGGAAAACAATAAAATACTCCATGATCATAAAAAAATGTAAAGTTAAATTTTCTCTCATATACGTGGAGATCCAAGTATGTACTTTCTTTGAATTTTTCCATGAATATGCATTTTTATAATGAAAATGTATATTTTAACACAAATTAGATACAATTGTAATAGAAGCCACTTCCTTTTCCTGCAATTTCCTTTATTTTAAAAATTAATATATCTCAGGCATCTTTCTACATTTGCATCCACACTGTTTATGGAACACATTCTTTTTAACAACTGCATAGTATCCCGAGATCTGGATAATCCAGTCTACCAACATACCTTACATTCTAAAATGAGAAAACTATAGAATAAAATAGAAACCATAATTTTTCTGAAGATAAGCTGTACCAAAGGCTAAAACAGCTGGGTCAGTCTGCAGCTTTGGCTGGGCCCTGAGAACAAATATTTGAGAGAATGGTTCAAGAAAGTCCAAAGACATTTAATAAACTTAAGGAAGGAGAGGAGAAAAAATTTGAATTAAAGACCAGAGAGGGAAGGGTGTGATAGATTACATGGCTTGTTTGTTCATGGAGAAAGGATCCAAGTTCTTTTTGAGTGGTTTGGAGGTTGGTAACAGAGTTTAGTTTCCCAAGGAAAGCTCTCAGTTCAAAACCAGGAAAGGATGGTAATGAAGGGGTTAAGCACCACACCATTTTCTTTTAAGTCATGATCAAAATGATGCCATCCTTTATAAGAAA
Source organism: Hyaena hyaena (assembly GCF_003009895.1). NCBI lineage: Eukaryota > Metazoa > Chordata > Mammalia > Carnivora > Hyaenidae > Hyaena > Hyaena hyaena. Next base: position 280,711 of record NW_024081984.1, on the reverse strand, counting down.
AACGAAGGCTAGACTTTGTAGATACCTGAGTAAAGCAATATCATTTCTCCAGATATCAAAACCCTGAATTTTTCTATTAGACAAGATTTGAAGCAGATGACTGTAGCATTTTGGGTTTAGAAATCTTAGAAAGAAGAATATTGCATTGAAAGGAACATATGGTCCCTTTTTGTTTTTTACAGCAATCCTGCATTGATAGAAGTGTGATGGGTGCTCCATGGCACCAGACACCTCTGGAGCTTGGCTTAGGCAGAGTGCTCTGGATAGCTCTCTGTTATCAGCGTAGATGTGGATTGTATGAAGGAAACAGCTGGCTCTGGCAAGGAGGCAGCCAACAACGTCGTGTTTCATCATATCTGTTTTGTTTGCTGCTTATTGTCACGAGTGACCTTCTGGCTGGAACAGAATGTTTAAATGTGTCTTGTAAGGGACCTTCTAAGAGAGAAAGGCCACCAGGAGAGCACTTGCAGGGAAGTAGTTTCATTCGGAAATCTGAGGAAGAAGGGAAATTGTTTCAAAAGAGTTTAAGTCCAAAATGAGCAGCTTGCCAAAAGATAGACACTGTGGATGAAGTAAGAGCTTTGTTCCCATTAGGATGGGAAAACGGATGCTTCATCAGGAAATAAGTAAGAAGTTGCTGGCAGGGTGAGATGCTGTCAACTGCAGGCAGATTCCTTTTATAGGACCCTCTTTCTTATGATAATTCTGAGCAAGGCCATGGAAGAAACTTTCACCTTGCCACTGTTTTGCAAGCCCCGGTTCCACAGAGAACTTGAGCCTTAGAGCAATTTGAGCTCAGTTATCTCTAAATACAGGAAAACGTCCGTCCAGAATCCTGAGAAACCACAAAAATGGATATTTCATCAAGTAGAATTTTCCTCCATGTTGATTTCAAGTTAGGCTGGTTGTTTGACACACGTGTGTAGTTCCTTGGTGCACACTCCATGAAAGTAGGAGGAACTTCAAACCCAGGCTTTAGTTAAAAAGGAGCTTAACTGATTCGGGACCAGTTGTTGAGTTCTAGGTAAAATTGCCACACAGACCTGGTTGAATTCATTTTATAAAAGAGAAGATGGCTCGTGCTTTACGTTGCCCCAGGGTAAAATAAATTCTGTAATTGCCTGGGAGATTTAAAACTGCATCCACTGCTGAGCACTGTGCAGCCTTTTGGCTTGTTTCTGGTGAGCCTGTTTAAGTAATGTGGCTTTATTTAATCTGGCATAACTTTCTGTTATTACTGAACAAGAGGGAAGTTAAGTTTTTGATAAAGAAATATCATATTATATTCTGGGAATATTCAAATGTCAGTGAAAAGGAAGAAACCTAGGTGGTGTTGACAGTAACACTCTTCACATTTTACTCTTAAGATCATGGCTACCATTCATTAAGCCAATAGGGCCATGGAAAATTTATGGACTTTGGATTTATATAGAACAACCAATTCCAAGTTGTATATATTTCTTCACTCTCCAAATCTCTATTTCTTCATCTGTACAGTGATGTTTGTCACAAATGGTGTGGGTGTTAATCACCATAACACTTACAACATGCCTCACAAATGGCAGGGGCTCAAAATGTCTTAGTTTACATTCTTTCCTCTTCTGCCTGCCTTCCTTGCCAGGTTTCCCTTAATATAAGAAAAGTTCTATAACAATCCTGAATATTTAGGTCCTCTTTCCTTCAAACCCAGAATAAGATATAGGAGTAAAATATCTTCCTTTATACCAATTTATGCACTCAATTATTGCTGAAATGAGAATGGGGTAGAATTGTTCAGGTTTCTTTTATACATAATAGAGGTATTATAACTTCATACAGGGTAGCGCAGGTGTTGAAGGTATGGGATTTGACTTCAGAACTCTTGAGTTCAAACTGGGGATAAGTGACTTGTCCAAGGTCAAACTCATGATCTGTGTTACTGTGGAGAAATTATTTAGCACAAACATGCCTCCATGATTTGGGAGAAAATTTATACCACTGCCAACCCTAAGTGTTCAATTAGTCAAAAATATTTACTGTTCTAGACAGAGGACAGCGTTACAGAAACCAGTCCTGTCTTTGCTTTGGCTAATACATGAGGGGGAAGGGACAGAGAGAAGCATCCAAACTGATGAATACAAAAGATAAATTCTGATTGTTCTATGCTCTATGAAGGAAATAAAGCAGAGCAATGAGATGAAAGGTGAGTGAGAGAGGGAAATGGTATGATACTTTAGTTAGGATGGTTCAAGAAGGACTCTCTAGAGATATAACCCTTTGAGCTAAAACCCAAGTGGTGTACAGGAAAGAGGCAGTCCTGTGAGAAAGTCTGAAGTAGAGAGCTCGAGAAACACCAGGTGGAATGGCAATGAGTTGGAAATAAGGTTCAGAGCTGACTGGAAAGAAAGCTAGTGTGAGCAGGGTGCTGAGGAAGCTGAAGAGATGGGCAGAGGGGAGATTATGGAGGACTTCGTAGGCCATGGTAAAGAGTTAGAATTTACTCTAAAAATTTCTTTTAAGCAGGTTAATTGATCAGATTTATACATTTACAAGATGACTCTAGAGGGAGAAAAAGAGAATTTTTCCAAGGTCAAATCAAGTAGGAGCATACCATATCCTATAGTAAGTTTCCATATATTGTAATACCCATATCTCAGTTGGTTTCAGAGTGTCCACGAAGGACTAAGCAATATTAGCTCAGGACCACCTTCCATGACTTATGGAAAGTTCAGTGTTCACTCTGAGTCCTTGATGACTTCAAAAATGGCTCATATTTTCCTGGTCACTCTTGGCAAAGGCCCTTCCATCAAAAGTGAAGTCAGTTCTCTCTACCCTTTGAACCTGTGTTACAGTTGTAACTTGTGTTGGCCAACAGAACTCTGGGAAGTGGTTCAAGTGTGCCAGTTCAAGACTAGGCTTCAAGAGATGTTGAGTGTTTCTGCTCTGTCTCAGAGACTTGTTGATACCAGGTGAATGAATAAGCCTGGTCTAGAGGGCTGCAGAATGAGAGACCACATACAGCAGAGATGAACCATCCCACTCGAAGCCATCCTAGATGAGCCAATCTCCAGCTGACTGAGCAGCTGACTGATTCATAAGCTATTTGATAAAGCTAACTGGTGCATAAGGCTTTTGTGTAGCACAGATTTCACTCATCCTTCAGAAGAGATGGGTTTTACTCATTGCATTAACTCAATGTTTCTTAAAAATGCTATGTTTATTGTTCATCACCCCCACTCCCACCAGCTCCTCATTCTCAAGAGGGCGATCCCCCAACCTTCCTTTTTGCCAAAGTCCATGCATTTTTGAGTGCAGAGCAATCGAGTCCTTGTCAACCCTTGCCACCAAATTCAAATAAGGATTTCACTCTGCACATCCAAAAAGTCATTTCTGCGCCCCATTAACTCTGTTCTTCTGAGTCTCATGCTTCCTCTCTCACTACAAGCTCCTTCAAGGGGAAGAGAGAAGCATATACTATGCATTCCATCACTGATGGGATTTATGATACTGAGGGCACCACTGAATGCTTTACACTTAAACACTACAGTCAGTTACATTTCTATTACACATGTTAGCATTTTAAAGTCTCAGAGAAATTCTACCAGAAAGACTTGGGTTTCACTTCATTTAGGCCAACATCTCACAGTCTTATATCCAAGAAATACTCTCTTCTCTGTGTGTATGTGTGTGTGTGTGTGTGGGTGTGAGAGAGAGAGAGAGAGAGAGACAGAGAGAGAGACAGAGAGACAGAGAGAGAGAGAGACCTTTGATTATCCTGCTAAACGACCTTTTCTTAAAAACATTATGGAAAATGCTTACCCTTGAACCTGATCCTCCCATACTACCAGCACAAATATTGTTCCGGTAAGCTGTGTATTCCTCAACTAGGTCATACTCATTTCTGTCACCTTTAAATCACTCTACATGGGAAAGGCCCACTCTCCAAGATGGGTTCTAAGTCTGATGTTTTCCATGCAGTAATTCTCCACTGTTTCAACTCAGACTAACCTCTTATTTCTCTGTATCTTATACTCTTCTTTTCCCCCCACTCATTTAGACATCTTCATAGAATAACACTTTACTTTTTCTAGGCTGATTTCCATAATTAAACAACTAGAGTATAAGCTTCTTCAGGAAAGGGGCACCATTACACACTTTTGTGTATTCCGCTGTGCTGGACATAGAGCAGGCCCTAATAATCTATTTGTTGCATTGAGCTGATAATAAAATAATGAGAATAACTGTTTTATTGACCATTTTCTATGTGCCTGGCTCTATATAAGCACATTATATATATTATCATATTTTATTTAAAAACCTTATAAACTATTAACCTTATTTTACGAATGAGAAAATTAATATTCAAAGAAGTGATCAGATTTGCTATTAAATTTGTGACCAAGTCAGAAATCTGACCCAGATCTGACTCCACAGCCAGTGTACTTTTAACTACTATGCCATATTGCCCTCAATTACATTTATACCTATGTTAATCAAATTTGAAGGCATCGCACATAACCAAAGATGTCTGCGCTCATTTTGATAAACTTGATAAATGTGTATACTACTTATTGAGTGATCAGAATTTGCAAGCTTGAGATTTTGCTCACATTTCCACCCAGTTACATTGACCATGTTCTAAAACAGACCACAGAAGCAAGGTCACCATGAGATAATAAGAGAAGCAAAAACAAACAAACAAATAAAAAAGCAAAAAAAAAAAAAAAAAACTCCACAAGGACAGAATTAGGGTAATCATTAAAATCATTAAAAGAAGCACTAGGAGTTTGTGATGAGCCATTTCAAGGAGATTCACAGCCCACAAGCCCAGCATACTAAGCTATATTTGCTATAATTATATTAGGGATGGTTACGGTTTGCACATTTATTGTATTACACTTTGAGATCATGTACATCATTTAAGTAAGGAAACTTTCTTAGGAATGATATTAGTTTCAGTCTAAATTTAATTTTTGAAAAGTAAACAATGCACAGTACATCTAAGCCACAGTTAAAGCGAAAGCCTTAGCTTTGTACCTAACAACATATCTTCTTTAGGAGCTTAAAAATCTAGCCTCCCGTAACACCCCCACCTCAGAAACTGATCTTGATTCAACTGTGGCTCTGACATGCAGCTCTTTAATTTAGTTTTTTGCTGACAGCTGCCTTCAATTTTTGCCTGTTTATGGAAGTAAATTAAAAGAACACACTGTCTGTGATCCAGTGGCTCTTTGTGGTGGAGTCCTATTCAGTTCCTAAATCAAAACCCAGATAGTTGTCAGGAGAACTAATCCTTATGTAAACATGATTGCCTTTGCAGGCCAGAGCTCGCAGAGGCTCTGAGCAACCTATAGGAAGCATGCCACTTTCCCAGGTACTTCAAGGGTCAATGTCTTTGTTATTTCAGTTTCTAAATAATGAATTTAGAACAATTCACATGTGGTTCAGAAGCTTCTGATGGTCTGAGTAGTGGCCTTTGTTTACGCACACGTGAGAGCCCCCATTCTTCAGTGATTGCAGGAGCATCTGTCTGGCATCAGTACTTCTAAAACATGGGGGACAAATACCTGAAAAGAAGCTTCCAGTAGCCTTTAACTCATATAACTTCCCTCCAAGAATGCTTTGGTAAAAGAAGCATTAAGTCTCAAGAAAGGAGATTTGATTTTAAGTATAAATAAACTGACAGCATTGCATATGGTTGTTTCTAGTTTTTCTAAGTAAGTAGAAAAAAAACAAAATGTAATTTTACTGGCAGTGGAAAGATACTTATTAAACTATTCAACTTATGATATATTCTTTAAGTCTTCAAATCTAGAAAGCATCAGGCCATACTGATTGTTTCTTCTCTTTGGGATGTTATCTTCCTGGAAATATTTGAAATAATCACTAAGAAATTTCCCTATGAATGTCATGCTGCTTTATGGGGTGTGAATAAGGCAACATGTTGCTATACAGTCTGTTGTTAGAAGTATAATATGATCTTGTGAGCTGATTAAGGGCAAGAAGGATATTTGATGACTTTTACAAAGAATAGCACTAACTTAAGTGACAGCCTTTGGGTCTTTTTCATGGGTAATTCTAATCTCAGTGTAAAGCATGATACAATGTTTATGCATGATGATAGTTTATCCCAGAAGTGGTTTCATTTCAGTAGAAGTGGACCATAATTTTGCTTTTAGACTCGAAAGAGTTTGGATATTTCACTTAGCTAATTGCAAATACACTCCTGAAGTACAAAATACTGTTAACTCTTATCCTTTGTAGAAAAGAAATTCTGAGTACATTAGCTTAAGAAGAGTTAACATCCTTTTCTTAAGACAATTTTGTGCAATAATGCTCAAGGTATAGATAAGATAAGGTAAGATATAGACCATCCCAGGCTTACAATGGTTTGACTGGCAATGTTTGGACTTTAGGCTGGTGTGAAAGTGATGTGGATTCAATACAAACCATACTTAAAATTTTGAATTTGGGCTAGAGATATGGGGAATGAGCCTCTCTTGAGATGCTGGGCAGTAGCAGCAGGACGCAGCTCCCAGCCAGCCACATAGTCATGAGGGTGGACCATGCATACACTGACAACCATTCTGTACCCATGACACCATTCTGTGTTTCATTTCAGTATAGTAGTCAATGAATCACATGAGATATTCAACACTTTGTTATAAAACAGGCTTTGTGTTCAATGATTTTTCCCAACTGTAGGGTAATGTAAGTGTTCTGAGCACACGTAAGGGAAACTAGGCTAAGTCAGGATGTTTGGTAGATTAGCTGTATTCAATGCCTGTTTGACTTAACAATGTTTTCAACTTATGATGGGTTTATTGGAACATAACATCTTCATAAACCAAGGAAGATCTGTATATCATTTTCTGGGAAAGAATTCCTATGTACTCCAAGCAGATAGTATAGCGTGACCAAAGGTCCTGAAATGGAGGAGAAACTGGAAAGAGGCTGGAGCAGATGAGTGAAGGTGAGAGTAGAATGAGCTGAGACTGTACAGGCAGGCAGTGGGCAGGTATACAGCCACGAGAAGGACTTCAGAGTCTTTTTAAAATGAGATGGGAAACCAAGAAAGAGTTTTAGGCAGATCCTTCTGACTATTCTGTGGCATAGAAGAAGGCAAGAGGGTTGAGGGAAGACAGCTAAAGAGGCTTTTTCAGTCATCCTGAGGAGGTATAAAGGTGGTCAGTGTGAATGGAGGGATTCAAAGGCTTTTAAATCTATCTTGGACAGTCTATATCATTAGAGCTATGCTCGGAAGAGGAAATGAAGTGATAAAGGCTGTATGTGTGTATTTTAATTTTCCAAAATCTCATCATCCACTTGAAGGGTAGGTAATAAACAGAAAGTTTTACTTGAGAATGGTAAATGCTATTATAGAATCCAATGCAGGACACGTTGGAAAGCATATGGAATAGGAAACCCACCTACAGGAAAAACTACATCTAAGAAGAGTTGGCAAGGAATTGATGCTCAACTTAAAAATAATGTTTATTTATTTTGAGACAGAGAGAGAGAGAGAGAGAGAGAGAGAGGAAACTAAGTATAATATGCATCTCAATCCCATGAACTTTGAGATCATGACCTGAGCCAAAGTCAACAGCTGGATGCTTAACTGACTGAGCCACCGAGACTCCCCTGATTATCAACATTTTATTGAAAAAGCTTTGTATTAGTGCAGTTGCAACACTGTATTAGAGAAACTCAGAGTTATTTCTATAGTCCATATGTATGAATTTATTGATAAAGACACTGGCATTTAGAAAGGTTAGGTGTCTTGCCTAAGAATATGCCGATAGATAATCACAAAATCACTTAAATATTTATCAACAATGATTTGTTCATGGTGGAACAAATGGAACATGATGGAGAGGTTGAAGATAACTACAAAGTTTCTTGCTTGAGCACCTGGGTGGATGTCAGTATCATTAATTAAAATAAGGAACATTGACAGGAACCATTTTTGAGGTGTTGGGAGTGCACAGGTGAAACAATAGATTCCATTTGGAAGTGTGTGTGGATGTTTAAGTGGAAATATTAGTATCAGCAATCATTTTAATAAAAAGCCAGTATCTAATATAACTAGCTGAGTAACACCATCTCATTATAATTCCTGTTTCAAATTAGAGCCAGAGACTATTCGTTTCCAGATAAAATAGTTCTTTTAAATAGGAGTATCAAAACAGAAAGATGTGTTTACACTTTCAAATGTACTAAGCACTCCCAAATCAAACTGGCATGGTTTTCCATCTCCTGGGAGCTTAAAAAGACGTTTTTGTTTGTTTGTTTTCTTTCCTTAATTAAATTCATCTTATAGGTAAGAGTAGCAGAACTGTACATTGTTTTAATCATTATAGAGAAACATGCATGGCAGAATTCACTGAGGAAAACAAATCATTAATTATTCCTTCTTCCAGGATTGTTCTAGGTACCAGAATTGTTCAAAAAGACAAAATTTGGGATCTACTGACCCCTCAAGTCAGCTCATTCCACATTCATGGAATCTGTTCCTGGATGAGGACACTCTGGTAGCAGGAGGGAAAGAGAGACATTTATTTATCTGTGGCATGATGAAGCAGGTGTCAGGAATTTCGATTTTCAGTTTATAACCTTGATTAATTGGTTTGGTATAAGTTTGATTAAACAAAGCAGTCCAGGAATCTGAAACACACAACGAGGATCTCTGCATTCAAATTCTAACTTTCCTAGAAGTGAGGCAAACCACAAGAAAAATTCATACCAGACATTTGTCAAGTGAACACACACACAAACCAACATAGCCACCATCATCATGAGAATAATCTTCTTGTAATGTTTTAGAACTAGAATAATTCAAGTATCCCTTGATTTAAAACATCAGGTTTATAAATCTTCTGAAATACAAATCAGGGGAGTGGTTCCTTGGAGAGAGTGAAACTTCTGTTGGGTCATTGTGATTTATTCTGATTGGGGGGAACCCTTGAGGGGAGGAAAGACGAGGAGCTCCACTTACTAGAATTAGCAACAAGGACCATACACTAAAATAAACCTTCCAGGTCCTTTTAATCAAGTGAAGAGATTCAGATCAAAATCAAGTTTCTTCCCCATTGTAGAGCCTGAATAGAAGGGACTATTTTTGAAGGTGTTTATCTTACCTTTTTTTTGAGATCACCTGGTGGAGAAATACAGATGTTCAAACTGATGGGAACTGTGATTGGGCCAACTCTGAGGAGATGGAGGGGTGCGGTAGGGGAAGGCTAGAAGTTATCCTACTTCATTATCTTCTTTGGCATTTGGAATAAACGTATCAATCATAGCTCACAAGGGTTTAGGACCAACACTCTGAAACGCATCTGGTTATCATTCCCAAGGGAAATTAGCTCATGCCATGTCATTATCCTGTCAAAAAATCAAAGGGCTCTTCCTGCATCAGAGACTTTGGTTTCCCTTTGTCCATTTTTTTTGTGACCCTCACCTGTGATTGGCTTGCAGTTGCTTTACAGCTATTATTACACAGTCCTTCGCTGGAGGCTGGCTTAGTATAACCACTTCTCATTTTTATTGTGGTAGTCCCTCTACATATATTTTGAATTCACTTTGTAATTTAATGATAAGTTATAAAATTGTCTATAGGGAAAATAAGTTACGGTTTCCAAGAAATCAACTGGAAATGTTATTTCTACCATACAATCTATTGGTGAATGGGTGACTAATGTACCTAGTTAGCCCAACTTCCTAAATGTTCATCATCAACAATGTAATATTCTATGAAACAAGTAGTATAGATTCTAAATAAGACGACATGAATTAAGATAGATTTCTTCTGTAGAGTTATTGCATTGGAAGTTATCATTAAATCATGTGGTGAAATTCTCTGATGTTGTAATTGATCAAATTGTGTGGCCCAGAGACACAAAATTAGACCGATCATATAATTTATTGTTCATGATGAACACGCTTGGAGTGCTGGAGCTACAAGTATAAAATGGGGCAAAGTGGGATACACTGAGACACATACCCTACTCATAATCAAACTTGCCCAAAGGGCTTTGTTAATAACAGAGATAATATCATAAGCCTGGGAAGCCTGAAGCTCTGTTCTTATTATTACAGTGAATGAGAAGAAATTTGATTCATGCAATTTGTAGAAATTTTCATCAATAAGTTTCTCTCTCATCCGACATTAACATAAGATAAAACGTATTTTCTATGTTAATTTAACTTTATGCCAAAATTAATTCCCAAACATCTTTGTTAATGTTTTACTAACGATAAAGTTCATATGGATGATTATGACATTTATTAATTTTTAAGAATTAAGATATAGACCATGTATTTGCTGCCATATTTTGAGTGGTTCTGAGAATTGCATGCATCTGCAAGTTTTTGATAAAGTATATATCTGTGCAAAAACCAACTGATTACTTTTTACAGACATAAAATGAAAGTCAGCAAAATCAGATGAAAACAATCATAGAGAAATACCTACCAAGTCATAGCCATAGAGCTTTCAAAATACATTTATTTCATGAGAAAATATATTTAAAAAGTGGTAAAGCAAAGAAAAAGTCGTGAAATAAATTATGTTAGAGAATAATTTTGATAGATTCTAGTATAAAGAGGGACAACATTCTAAACTGCCAAATGATAGCCATCACATAAATTATAAGCTATCACATAATTGCAATAGGTTATCTTTAAAGCAAATAAACTTGAGGTGATCTGAGTGTTGGCAACTGGAAGAATAAAAATACCATCATCATAGTCCCACTTCTTGGGATCTATTTCATAGACTCAAACTGCTGACATTTAGTAATCAAACCTAGCATTGTTTCCTTCTTTTCAACTCCCTGGCTGATGGTGGCCAACAGAAAATGAATACTCCCATTTCCTTATTAAAAAGACACTGTCTTACATTCTAGTTCACTACAGGGAAGAAGTCAGACTCACTGCAATGAGAGTTCAAAGGTGAATTATAAAAGACATGGTGGAATTTTTGCTTTATATCAACATCCAGAAATAAATTTATTCTAGAGGTTCCTGGTAACACAATTAAATTCTCTGTCCACAATTATCAGGTTGCTAACTAGATCCAGAGTGTTTGCTGGATAGGAAGTATACCTCTTACATTTTGACAATTACTATTCAAATACCAACTTAAAAAAGTCTCTATACTTCTACAAAACAAACAAACAAAAACAAACAAAACAAAACAAAACAAAATCACTGTACTGAATGAAAAGATCAAAGCTTAATAGAAGTGTCCCTTGAAATTGAAATATTCATAAAAATCATCTGGGGAGTATGACAATTCTGGACCCCACCTCTAGAGATTTGAATTCTGTCGGGCTGGAAAGAAGACCAAGAAGAAGCACTTTTGAGAAGTACTGCAGAAGTACCTTCTGCAAGGTGATTCTGTTGAAGGAGGTTCATAGACAATGGTTTGATTTAGAAATAGGTAAGCAAGTATAAGCGGGAAAATCTATCTGTGTGTTCCCAACAATATTTGTCCAGAGGGTTTCTGAGTTTTTCTATGCTATAACAGATTCTTTGAATTCAGGTTCATGAATTCCAGGTAAAGAAATCTTTTAATAGTTTATTTTATTAAATATTATTACATGGGAAAAGTAAGTATTATGTTTGTCTATTTTTTCATAGCACAAGAAATGTGTGTGCATGTGGTGTGTGTGTTGGGAAACTGAGAAATCTAGATATAATAATTAATATTTTATTCTTTAACAAAATAAATTTTTTGATAAAATTGGTTTGTATGTAAAAAAAAGTAGTTTTTTGGACAAACTACTTTTCTCCATGGGCTTCAAAATATGTTTTATCCTTAAAAATGTAGAAATTTAATCTGGTTTCTCTTTTAACTATATAAATATCTCCTCAAATAAGGATAACATCTAAAAGGATAATGGAAAGTAATGGAATATAAACTCAAATAACTTTGACTTTTAAGAAAGAAATCAAAATTAGTATAGATAGACCCAAAACCAATTAATGAAAGTCTTGAGGGAAAGTTTTAGGAGCTAGGATTGTTTAGTCTAGAAAAGAGATGATTAGGGATTTTTTTTATAGTAGCCAAGCCTAAAACACTTATATGAGAAGATAGTTGACATTTCTTCATCTCAACTAGACAAAGAAAGTATGCTTCTTGTGGTTTCTAAAGCATTTGTTTATAGCTTTTCAATAGATACACCTTTTCCTGCATCTCCTTTTCTCTCCCTCTCCATTTCTTACTTTCCTTCCTCCCTTCCTTTGTGGACAAGTAGAGCATCTGTTATATGCCAGGCACAAAGGAAATGAGGTTGGTTCAAGTTAGGTACATTTGTTAGGGAAGATTTCATGAAGAACGTTGATTGGTTATTTTAACATTCTGTAAGATATCTATGTATAAAATGACATGCTGGATGGATTTCCCAGATTTCTCAGAAAGACTACACTTTGAGAAATTTCCATCTAATTTTCAGTATGTTAACCTTCAATAAGAGAGTCTGGTAATAAGATTCAATTTCAGGGTATAGAGTATTATAGAAATTATTAAGTCCAGAACAGTGGAGAAGTAACCAGAAAACTTTTCTTTTGTTAAAAAAAAAGTATTTTCTCTGATAGCACTTGGAAAAGATTATTAAGTCTATTTGGTAGACTCCTCCCCCCCCCATTCTGTTCTGTTCTTTCATTTAATGATCAAAGAAAGATACTATTGATCAAATGGAGTACCAAATCAGTTATCAGGATCAGGAATATTTGATTCTATTTTTAGTAATTATTGATAAGAAACTGAATAAGCTGCTTACCTGGTCTTAGTTTCACCTTTCTCCCTCTCCATCAGCCTTTCTGTAACATTTATGTGATTTTTTTTTTGAGAGAGAGGGAGAGGCTAAAGAGAGTGTACATGAGCGGGGGAGGAACGGGGTGGGGAGGGGAAGAGAGAGACAGAGAGAGACAGACAGACAGAGAGAGAGAGAATTTCAAGCAGGCTCCATGCCCAGCTCAGAGTCCAACCCCAAGAGGCTCAATCTCACAACACTGAGATCATGACCTGAGCCAAAATCAAGAGTTGTATACTCAACTGAATGAGTCATGCAGGAGCCCCTATGTGACCCACTTTTAAGAAAGATTCATCTTGCATCTTGAGACTCATTTTGGTTTAGGCTAGGACCCTGAAATAGAGCATTCTACTAGGTGCACTGTTGAGAAATGGGTTCACAAGTCTTAAAAAGTAAAAAAGTTATAAAAGAATGACCACAGCCGAACTCAATCCAAGCAAATATGCAAGGATGAAGTAGTGAAGGATGGTGAAGGGACGCCAAGAAGACTGATGGAGCATGTGGCAGACAAGAATTATAATTAGGACTCAAGCAAAGTGGTGGTTGGCTCTGAGAAATACCAAGCAGTGAAGCCCTGGGAGGCAGACACAGGAAAGGGGGGAACAGAGACAAGCCCTGCAGTCAGCTGGGTCCAGCCTTAGGACTTCTAGGCAAGAATTTGAATGAATCAGTACATGTTTTTAATTAGAAGTGATGTGTACACCTTAAGAATACTATATTATATCTCTTTATTATATCTTTTATATATTTATACTATATTATATCTCTTTATAAATATAGTACAATTCTAGGTTTTCACTAACTAGAACTTCTCAGCTTCCACTTCATCAGCCTTTAAACACTGTCCATAGCCTCCATTTCATGTCATATTTTGCCATCTAGTGGCTGATCATAGTATAAAGCAAAAGCTACTCAAATTCAAGCTGGTATTTCTGTATGTGTTATTGAAAATCTGATGCATTCAACTCTGCAAAACATTGGAGATTCTATTTGTTCTCTTTATATGCTGCCTTTCTCTAAAGAGAATACATGACAGGTATACTTTGGGGTTGAAATTTCAGATCATGAAAGGACTGAGCAAGTTTGAGAACAAAATCTAACAAAATTATAAATATATCTTCGCTTACTATTTTTTTTAGCATTACAAAAATCACCTTTTTGGTATTTCTCTCTCACTCAAAGTTTACATAAATTGAAATCCAATAGATTTCTCCAATTGAGTCATGCTGGTTTGTCCATTTTATTACCATATGCAGAAGCCAATTTAACTCTCATTTAATTACGACCAATGTTGTAAGTCATTTTCCCCACACTTTGCCCAGCTTGTCTTTTCTCTTTGTGTCCCTTGTTTGTGAAAGGGGTATCCCTTGACATTTTTATATCCTCAAAAGCAATCTATGGCTTGGGGTGCCTAGGTGGCTCAGTTAAGCATCTGACTTTGGCTCAGGTCATGATCTCATAGTCTGTGAGTTTGAGCCCCATGTCAGGCTCTGTGCTGACAGCTCAGAGCCTGGAGCCTGCTTCAGATTTGTGTCTCCCTCTCTCTCTGCCTCTCCTCTGCTCATGTTCTCTTTCTCTCTCTCAAAAGTAAATAAACATTTTAAAAAACCAAGGTATGGCTCAACTTCTTGTTCCCTCATGTGAGACATGACACCAGTTATCATTAAATTCATTTGTAATTTAAATAAACAATTCTGGAAACTTGATTTCTTTGTTCTATCCAGCACCAGGTCCCTTTAGGACTGCTTGTATGCATGGGGTACGTGTGAAGGACAATCCTCATTCGACATTCTGCCTATGCCGATGGCCAAACACATGCAAGAGGCAGCCCTCCCAATGAACAGTTTACATGGTGCTCTGAGAAAAGCACAGCATACTTCAAAACCACATTTGGAGGGACTGCCGAACACACAGGAATTTCGTTTGTTTAGTGGTTAAGAGACTGCTTTGGAGCGAATTGACAAATTTGCATTCCAGTTCTGATAAGCCGTGATGCCGTATTTAGCCTCTTGAAGCTTCATTTCCTTTCTCTATGCAATAGGGAAATTGTAAGGGCTAAATACAATATTTTATATATAGCTTTGTCTTAGTATAGTGCCTGGCACATAGTAAGCGTTTAATAAATCGAAGTTGCTATGATGATAAAACTGAGAAGGACTGGCAGACAATCCATGTTTTGCCCTACATTTCTAATTCTGCCTAAATAATTTTACACTGTAAATGCTTGGCTTACTTTCCTAGAACTAGGAGACCATCTCTGGGGCAGCCTCCTCTGTAAGCACTGTAGCCTGAGGAGTGATTTACAGATGATGGTCAAAGATACTTTACTTCAAACAAGAGAGGAAAGAGTGTCAAAAAGAGAGGAGTTCAAAATCATAGGCCTCATTCATTCCAGCACTACAGGCCCTTGCTGTGCTGAGGGGTATGCTCCGTGCCCAGCAGAGGCGTGAGGAAAGGAGGAAATCCACACTTAAATCCTTGAAATGTGTTTTCAGCACTTGTGAAAATTTGAGCAGGAAAAGGGACTCTGAAAGAAAGGAGAGCCATCTGGATTATAATAATGAAGAAGTTCCTCTTCAGATCTCCTAGGAGATGAGATGGGGGTGGGGAGCAGAGGTTGAGACCAAATAAGCCACTGAAGCCCAGATTAGAGCTCTTGTTCTGCCATTTCCCAGCTGGCTTAATTTGGGGTAAATCATTGAGTACTGTGGAGTCTGTTCTTTTGACATCTACAGGGAATAATGTGGCCTTAGGGGCAAATCACAGTATACCATGGCTGTGCCTTTGACATCTACGAGGGATAATGCAGCCAGGGATGCTCATGGGATCACACTGTCCTGTGACTGTGCAAACTCCATGACAGCAGGTACCAATCTAGCTTGCTTCTCACTGTGTTCTCTGCAAACAGCACAACACTCAGTATGTTGTAGACGTTTGCATCATATTTGTTGAAAGAGTGAGCTAATGTGCTCATTGCATTTTTCCATCCTTAACTCCAAGCCTGTATCTGCAGCTGCCTAAAGGAGCTTCCCAATTGGATATTTGGAAGACTGCACAAAACCATGGACAAAACCCATCTTCTGATTCCCACCCCTACAGCTGAGGTCCATGAATGGTCCTACCAACCACCTCATTGTTCCTGCCCCAAACCCCATATTCATCCTTGTTTCTTCTCTTTTCCTCATTCCACTTTGAACTCCCAACCTTATCTGGAATATGTGCAGCTTTCTCTACCTCCTCTACCATACCCCGATTTCAGGAGACTTGACCTGCCTGAATTTCTGCAACAACATTTATGAATACATTTCTTGCATCTACTCTCATCCCCACCAATTCCTTCATGATGAATGACAGGCCTCCGGGAAAGGAAGGATTCAAGCGTAAGTCAGAGCTGAAGAAAGGAGGTGCCTGTATGATGGTGAAGAGAACACTGGAATGGAAGAGAGGAGCCCTAAGGTCTGGATCTGGCTCTAGTACTGCCTGGATATGTGAATTTGAGTGTGTTTCTGCCTCTGCATATGGGCTTCTTCATTGTAAAATAAAGATCTTGGGTCACATTTATTTCTAAGGACACGTCAAACTCCAGAATTCAATGATTTTATTAAAGATGTGTCTACTTCTGGAGCAAGTGCTTTTTGTGATGGTTTAAAAATGATTTTAATAATAGAGTTGTGCCAGATATCATGATTTTTGAAATCTCCAGACTGGAACCAATGACCAAATTAAGAAGGATTAAGGACTCAGACTGATGCAGCTGTTCATGCCAGGAAAGACTGACTTTTAACAGGACTCGATCTTATTTCAAATTTGAATAGTCTGGAACTTATACATTTTTTTTGTAGCCATGAAACTTCAGGTAATTCTTAGGCTCACAGTTTGGAAAGAGGTAATCAGATTTTATATATGACCTTTTGAAATTTGCAGTGAAAATACATGAATCCTACCAAAATGGTAATGGGAAAACAGGAAGACCTTAGGCTGCAGGCTCTCTGAAAACAAAGATCATATCTATTTTTGCTCACTACGATAATCCCAGTGCATATAACATTTACTCTCAAAATATCTGTTGAGTTAGTAAGGCAAATGAAATGTCACTATTATTTTACTTAGCTGTCTAGCAAATTAAAATTTTGAGAAGTGTAACAGGTGTCTTATTGAAGAGGTATGTGGTAGATTGACTGCAAGAGTGGTCCCAATTCACCTCCTCACAGCCATACTCCTTACAGTATGACTCTGAATCTTCTCCCATCGGGAGCTGAAGTCTGTTTCCCACCTCTTGAATCTAGGCTGGTTTTGGAGCTTGCTTTGGCTAATAGAATGTGACAAAAGTGATGGTGTGCTATTTTCAAACATAGACCTCAAAGAGGGTTTGAGCTTCTGCTCTGTCTATTGGACACCTGCTTCTGCCAGGAGAATAAGCCTGGGCTGGTCTACTGGAGTTTGAGAGACCATATGGAGCAGAGATAAGTTGATCCAGCCAAGGTTCTAGACTGGCCAGCCTTTCCAATCCAGTGCTGACCACAGATGAATGGAAAGTCCATATTAGCATAACTGGCCAGCACATTCATAGATTCATGAGAAAGAATATATGGTTGCTATTCTGAGCCACTAAGTTACCAGATGATTTGTTACACAGTATTATTCTGTCAATAGATAACTAATAAAGGGTGAAAAAGGGTTGAAGTTATCCAATCCAGCCCATGATTTTCTTGTTAAGCCAGGAAACCTAGTGTGGATCTGCTAAGAGGAGAAGAGTATTTTGTTTTAAACTTGCATTTGAGCAAACCATGGTCCTGACCATAGCTGCTGGAATAAGGAACATAATTTCCCCTGAAGTTCACTGAAAAGTTGGTCAGAATAACTAATTACTGCTTTAGGAAAAACATCCTTCTATTTTCACCAATTAGGTGTGGGGTTCAGTGTTACATTGTAAAAGCAGGGTTTGTGGTCTGCAAGCCTATTTGTTATGCAGAAGTTTCTCACCAGGAGCTCCTCTGTAGTCTGGGCACCTTCCACCAGGTTGGCTGTGGCCTCTTGGTAGACCGGGCAACTGGGCTTCCCACAGGAGAAATCACGTACATTTTCACTTACTGATAATTCTAAAAATATTGCCATACTTTTACTGAAACAGTCGATCATAAGCACTGAAGAATGAAGTAGGTAATTTTAATGATATCATTATTATTGGAAACGAATATCCAGGGACAATTTGGTAGTTTTCTAAAGATTATCTATTAGTTGCTATCGATCTGCTTAAAGTGTCCATGTTTTATGCCCAACTACGAGTGACATGCTATTGAAACCTCGTTTTTATTTTTCAAATATATGTATACACATACACATGTATATATACTACACACACACACACACACACACACACAATTCAGCCATAAATATTAGGAAATCCTGCCACTTGTAACAATGTGGATGGACTTGGAGGGCATTAAGCTAAGTGAAATAACTGAGACAGAGAAAGACAAAATACTTATATGTCAGATTAAAAGAACTTAATTCACAGATAATTCTCTTCACAGAGAATAGATTGGCTGTTGCCAGAAGCAGAGGTTGCAGAGAGGTAGATGAAATGGGTGAAAGTGGTCAAAAGACACAAGCTCCCAGTTTTAAGTTCTGGGGGTCCAACGTACACCATAGTGACTATTGTTAACTATACTGTATTGTATATATTTCTTTTTTCAAAAAAATTTTAATGCTTTATTTTTATTTTTGAGTGAGAGAGAGAGGAAGGGAGGGAGGGAGGGGGAGAAAGAGAAAGAGAGAGAGAGAGAAAGAGAGGGAGGGAGAGAGAGAGAGAGAGAGAGAGAGAGAGAGAATGTGGGCAGTGGAGAGGTAGGGAGAGAGGAGAGGGAGATACAGAATTGAAAGGATGCTCTAGGCTCTGAGCTATTAGCACAGAGCCTAACGTGGGCCTTGAACCCATGAACCAGGAGATCATGACCTGAGCCAAAGTTGGGCACTCAACTGACTGAGCCACCCAGGCACCCCTGTATTGTGTATTTAAAACTTGTTGAGGGGCACCTGGGTGGCTTAGTGTGTTGAGCATCGGACTTCCCTCATGATCTCAAGGTTCTTGAGTTCAAGCCTTCCCCCTTCCCCGCTCTATTGGGCTTGTTGCTGTCAGCGGCAGAGCCCACTTTGGATCCTCTGTCCTCCTTTCTCTGCCCCTCCCCCACTTGCACTTTCCCCAAAATAAATAAAAACTGAAAAAAAAAACTTGTTGAGAGATTAGATCTTAGATCTTAAAAGTTCTCATCACAGTAAAATTTAGCTATGTGTAGTGATGGATGTTAAATAAACTAATTGTAGTAATCATTTTGCAATATATGCATATATCAAATCATTATGTTGTACACCTTAAACTAATACAATGTTATATTTCAATACAAAAATAAATTTTTTAAAAAAGTTAATAGAGCAACATGGTAGCCAAAAATGGGGTTGCAGGCTTAAACCACACCCTTAGGGGTAAAGGCATAGGAGAGAGAAATTAATGACCCCATAATAAATCACAGTGCTTGAGCAGTATGTGCAGTTGCTGTAGTCAGTCTGAGAATTGTATTTTCAGAGGCACATTGACAAACTGGAATGAGTCTAGAAAAAGATACCATGCTGTTATAAAGCTTGAGAACCCTGTTGCATAAAACATGGTTAAAGATGCTGGAGATATTTGTGCTAGAAAGGAAGAAAATTATGGGGAACACCAGAGACTTCAACTTTCTGAAGGAGCATCAGGTGGTATAGAGATTTGGCCCCCGTACTGCTTCCTTGAATAGAAGGTTGGACCCCTAACATTGTTAATTGTTTCCCACTGTTACAAATATTCACACAGCTTCTCATTGTTCTCAAAAGGAAACTCAATTTTCTTGGATCTGGCTTCATCCCATCTCACATCACATGTACCACTATGCCCCTCACCCATGAAGGTGCAGACACATTCTCTTTTGCTGTTCCTTCAGCACAAAACATTCAAACCTACCTCTATGTTCTTATACTTGCTATTCTTCAACTAAAGAAGGAACTAAATGAACAAGTACATGAAACAGTAGTATGAATAGGTTAAAGACAGCAGATTTTGTTCAATATAAGGAAGAACTGAGATTCAGAACCCCAAATCCAGAGCCCTAGCAAAAAAATGAAGGTTTGTCTATCTGGAATGATCAAAGTAAGGGCTAATAATGTCTCAGGAGTGAAGATTTAGAAGTTGGATGGGTTTCTTTGGTTTGGGACAGAAGCTCATCATAAATTGTCTTAGGCACAAAGGGGAATGTCTTGGTTTATTTAACGAAAAAGTCACAGCATGGCTGAATCCAGGTAATTAAATCATGTCCATGGGAACGTTATTTGTTCCAATCACAATCTCTGCTTCTCTCTATCTTGGCCGCATTCTAAGGCAGGCTGTCTCCAAGAGGAAGCAGTGTAGACTCCAGAAGTTTCAGAATTATATCCTGCCTGATTAGCAACCTTAGAAGAAAGAGAGTTGCTATTTCCTAAAAATTCCAGCAATAGCCCTAGGATTAACTATGTTTGGTTTGGCTGGGGCCACATGTCCACCTTTAGCCAATCACTGAGGCACCAGAGATGAGATGCTTTTGGTTGCTACAACTTTCAGATCACTAAAACCCAAAGTAGAATCAGTTTTACTGGAACAGCTTAAAGTGAAATTGTGGGAGGGCTGGTTCCCCAAAATAAAATCAGGGAGTAGCTAACAAAAGACAAGAGAAAGGGACGCTGAAAAGGCAAAAACATGAGATTCCTTTTGTAAATAACATTCAGGGTTTTTATAACTGGCAAAAATATTGGATTGCCTGACTTCTACAAATGGGTCTGACTGTGTTCTATGATAGAGTGAAAGTCGTTCCTTTGTCTTTACTTGCTCTGGTCCATCTCCTAGGAAGATCCTCTTATTTCTGGTGGCTTGGGCTGAAGACAAAATAATTTATTCACGGCAAATGCAAGACAGGTGTTTTGAAGGGGAGAGAAAAGTTGGACCTATCCTGAGATCAGACTGGATAAGACTTGGGGACTGTGATCCATTTGCAGAGCCTGGCTCTGGAGGTTATACTGTGCTGGGCTACCAGAGAACACTATCATCTTCTTCACATTTCCAGAAATAATTGGAATCAAGCAGCCCAAGGTGTCAGGATACTTCTTGGCAGCCCAGAACCTCTCATTCAGGCTCAATATGTCACTATCTTCTGTGAACACTGCTACCTCTCTTTGGGGCTTACGGGTCCCCTATTCCTATAAAACCTTTCTCAACTTCCAGTGTGTAAGGACTTTACTTTTTATTAGTTATTCCCCATGTTAAATGGACAATAGTGTTCTGATATCTTCTCAGGGTGGTAACCTTGCAGAGAAAGATGTTTCTTCACCTGTTAAGTGTTCCAGCTGAATTTGAGCTGGAATTCATAGTTGAGGTGCAAATGGTAAAACAGTGAATGTCTGATCCTTCCCTCACTCTGCCACTAGGAATCCCTTTGCATGAAGCAATTAGAAGGCCTCTTTCAAGAGACAAGTTTTGGGCATGTCTCAGGAGAGAGACAAAGAAAAGAGAGGCAGGGAGGGCTGCATGGTCTCTGGGCCAGCCTGGCTCCAGAAACTAGATCTGATCCAACAGAGATGAGGGCTACATGCAATTTTCATGAAGAGGTTTGTGAGTTACAGAGATATTTACCCATGGTGTTGCTGAGCCCAGATGGCAAAGTGGGATGGGAAGCTGGGGGTAGAAGGACAGCTTTCATTTATGAAAGGAAGCCAGCTTGGCTCTAGGGCATTGCTGAGGGTTTGAATTAAGGCAGGTGCATTTAGGGCAGAAGGAAGTGAGCAAGGAGGTCTGGATGGATAAGGGCAAAGGTTCAGACAGGGAAAGTGAGGAAGAGAGAACTAGCTTCTCAGTTTTGCTTTGGGTGTTTGTGTGCATGGAGATGGTGGATACCATTTACCAAATTAGGGAATATAGGAAGAGTTTTAGTAAAAATTTCATTAACTGAACATGTTTATTGGCAAGCATTTCTGTGAGATTCCAGTTAATTTTGAACATAGCTAACATTTATATCTAAGAATTGGGTGTGAGCATATGTCTAGAGGTATGAGTACTGCCTGTATGTCTGTTTATGTGTCCCTGGGTACATTGTGTGTAGGGATGGTGGGGGCCACGATGAAGGGAGAATGAGGAAGGTCTCATACGTGAGATTAGGTTGACACAGCAACAGTAGTCAAATGGGCCTGCTCTATCACTCAGTGGGTAGTAGTCTCATTTAAGAAGTAATATATTTGTGAAATTAGGATCAAAGCTACAGTAGTAAAATACTCCATAGATTATGTTTCATTGTTTGAAAGTCTACTCTGTTGAGAAAGATGCTCAGGGCCAACATGGGTAATGTTTTTCAATTTTTCCAAGAATAGTTGTAGGTTTGGCTTTACTTGTGACCACTTCACTTATATTACATTTCATAAGCTAAAAATAAAAGCCTCTTTTTCAATGTATACTATTGTGTGCAAATGCAAAAGTTATTTTATATCTGACATGATTATTAACATAATGCTAGCTAAAAGTCACTGAATACCTACCCTGTGCCAGGCATTAATTTAGATTTTGATTCTTTATTACATATTTAATCCATTGACTCCTTGAGATTAGTAGGTACTAACAATAGTTCCATTTTATAGATGAGGAAAGTGAAGATCAGAGTAGTTAAGTAACTTACTGAAGATTCACATAGCTAACAAGTAAGAAAGCTAAGCTGTAAACTCAGGTAGTCTGATTGCTCAGCCCAGCAATCAGTCACAGCAATGCATGTGGTCAGCAGCCTCTACAATTCCCAAGTGATGCCCTCTTCCTGGTATTCCCACTTTTGTGTAATTCTCTCCCCTTGCATGTGGGCTGGGCCTATGGACTTGCTTCTAGAGAACAGAGTGCAGTAAAAATAATGGGATGTTACTATGCTATGGTCTCAATATTTGTGTCTCTCCTCCCCCACCCCCAAATTTATGTGCTGAAATCCTAAAGATGATGGTATGAGTAGGGTGGGTCTTAGGGGGTGCTCAAATCTTGAGAGTGGAGCTCTCGTGATAGAGACAGTACTGGTACAGAAGAGGCTCCAGAGAGCCCCCCAGACTCTCCTGGAGAGCCCCCCAGTCTCTTCCACCATGTGAGGACTTGAGAGAAGTTTGTAGACACAAAGAGAGCCCTTACCTGGCCATGCTGGCAACCTGACCTCAGACTTCCAGTTTCCAGAAATATGAGTCAGAAATTTCTGTTTATAGGCTACTCAGCCTCTGGTATTTTGTTATAGCAGTCCAAACGGATTAATGCAGGTTACAAAAAGACTCACTCTCTCGCTCCCTCTCCCTCCCTCCCTCTCTTTCTAGTTCTCATTCACTTGACAGAAGACAGATGCCTGCCTGCGAGCTGCACTATGGAAAGACATGAGGAACAACTGAAGCCCTCAATCCTGCATCCCATGAGGAACTGAGTCTGGCTAGCAAGCACATGAGTCAACTAGGAAGCAGGTCCTCAGCCTTAGTCTCAACATGGCTACTGACCCTCATGAGAGACACTGAGGAAGAGGCACCCAGTTACCTCTGGGTTTCTGACCCACAGAAGCTGTGAGATGACAATATTTGTTGTTTTAAGCTATTACATTTTGGAGTGATTTGCCACCCAGGAAAAGATAATGAATAAAACACATCAATAAATTGAGATTCTGGTCCCTTCCTTTCTCCTTGGGTGTACAGTGTGCTCATTATCTTACAGGAAAAAGAACAAAAAAGGTCTATAATGAGTTTATCTTTCTATTAGCATCAGCATCTGTTAACATGCTGCCTTCCTAAGCACCTAATTTTTAAAATTTATTATTTTTTTTAAAATTTTATTTGAGAGAGACAGATAGTGTGAGTGGGTGAGGGCAGAGAGAGAGGGAGAGAGAGAGAGAATTCCAAGCAGGCTCCAAGCTTCTAATTCCTGATGTGGAGCTCAAACCCACAAGCTGTGAGATCATGACCTGAGCCAAAACCAAGAGTTGGATGCTCAACTGACTGAGACACCCAGGTGCCCCTTAATTTTTTTAAATATATTTTTTAAGTCCTTTTATTCTTGAGAGAGGGAGTGGGGCAGAGCAGAGAGAGAGGGAGACACATAATCCAAAGCAGACTCCAGGCTCTGAACTGTCAGCACAGAGCCCCATGTGGGGCTCGAACTAAGGAACCATGAGATAATGACCTGACCTCAGGTCTGATGCTTAAACAACTGAGCCACCCAGTCACCCCTTTTTCTTTTATATTAAATAAAGCTTATTTTCTTATAAGTCATCCTCTAAAATACTGACTTTTTTTCAGCTTCTGACAGAAGAACTTTTAAAAGCATGGACTTTGGATTTATACAGACCTAGGTCTAGATGCTTCCTTCACCAAACCACATACTACTGCCAACTGGGGAAAGTTACTAACCATTGCTGAGTCTTAATTTCTTCATTTGTTAAATGGAATGATAATACTAATGTTAAAATTTTAAAAAATTGAAGTGTGCATGTTTAAGTGTGTGTGAGAGAGACGGAGAGAGAGAAAGAGCCAGAGAGTGAGGGCAGACATCTTTTTCTTTTTTGGGAAAGGTGATGGGTGCCATTGTGTTCCCTATCCATAGGGAATCCAAACTGAGAGCTCTAGAAGACAACTCTCTTTCCATTTTTTCTTGGAAGTCTGTTTAGAGTTGACTCTGAAGAAAAAAGGGAAGCAGACAGCAGGGAAAGCCTCAGACAGGGAAAGCTATGGAAATGAAGTGTGCATGTGTGGAAGATCTCTGGGGAGGTGCTTTGTGAGAAGCTCGTCCATCCAGTGCACACAGACTCTGCTGAGTGTTGTGTGTCCAGGGTGGCCACAAAGTGGCTGAATGAGCTGACTTTCAGAAAACCACTGGGCATCTCAGCTGTAACCAGTGTGGCCTTCTCTGGATTCTTTGCTCTGTAAAAGAAACTCAGGACTTTTGCATCACTTGGAGTCAGGTAAACTCATGAAAGAGTAAATAATGGAGAATTTCTTCCCTGGAAACTTAGAGCTGGATGTCTGAACATTGAAAGGTAGTAAAGTAATGAGATATTCTTTGTATCCCCTAGTGGTGGTTAAAAATTTACACCCATATGTCTGTAGAGAGGCATAGCATGTTCTCCCTGTTGGGGCCTTGGAAGTGCCTTCAGAGTGGCCTATACTGATGGAGCATTGTTACTGCTTGGCACGTGCATTTTTATGGATGAACTGCTCTTATTCACTGTGCAAAAAGGCTGATCACTTTCTCCCTAGAGCATGAGCATTTTCCAGGCTTTATTTATTCCTACCCTGATAGTCGAGCAAGATATGCTCATGCAGATAAGACAAATGTGACCTCGTTCCAGGATGTCAGAACTTGTGATTTTCATCACTCTGGTTACCGTGTTACCGTCTTTTAGGGTGAAGATGTTCCAAAAGGCCAAGTTATCATTTTTGACTTATGATGACTCCCCAAAGAGTGATCACTGATTGCAAATAGAGACATTTATTTTACTTTGGGAGCGGTTTGCAAAGCAGTTTTAATTAGGTGCTGAGCTCTTTATCAGTCCTCAGCAACCCAAATTAGTTATCATATCCCCTCAGAGCTCCTCACTACTGGGTTCTCAGCCTTCCTCCTCTTCCCCACCCTAAAGTCAGCAGGAGATTGTCCTGTCTGAAGACCAATAGCACTGCTATAACATTTGCTTTTCAGTTCTCAGCAGTTCTAAGTCATGTTGCAATCTGCAAGCTGAACGTCGTTAATGACCTGATTTTTGTAATATTTAACAGGCTTTCAGGGAGTTGAGCTATTTGGAGTTGAATCTGGAAGCACTTCAACTCAGCTATTTTTCAAAGATGTTTATTTTCTGTATCTCTGGCAGTGTTTTGCTAAGAAATGCTGCTGACACGCTCTCTCAGTAGTGGCATTCCAGACCCCTGCAGGAACCCCTTAGATGAGAGAAAAAAAGGCCACGTTGGACAGAGGTCAGACTTGAACAGAACTCAGGGAATTTAAATCAATGTAAGTACATTGGAATATAACAAAACGAGTCTCCCTTCTTTGCAGTGCCGGAAAATGCTTTGTAATTCTAGGGATAAATTATCAATGTTTCTTTATGAAAAGCAGCCATGACCTTCTCAAAGGGAAGAACTAAAGGAGTTCTTATAATGAAACTTGCACAAGTTGGACCACAGGACTCTTGTTTAAGAAAAGCTTTGAGGACTGATACTTTGAAGGATTATCTGAAGGAAATGTTATGATTTTGAGATCTATCCTTGAAGCACAAATTTAAAAAAAAAATGCTGGGGTTAAAGTCAGCTTTCAATATCATTCATTAAATGATTCCTGGCTTGGACATTCTTTTCCTAGTTTCTACCTTTTTCTTTGCAAGGGGATGGGCAAATAAGTATTTCCTTTGCAGATATCTGCAAAATACTGTATATCTTGAGTGAAGCCTTTTTATTTTATATCTTATCTGGCTGAAACCAATAGCCCTGTATTCATTCAAATTTCAACAGTCATCTTGTTTCTTCATAGCTGTTTGAACTTGACACATTACTAAAATAAATCTATATACATTCTTTGGTAAGCTAAGTCAAAGAGTTTCCACTGATTGGATTTTGAATTGTTTTCTCTCAAAGTGTCCATTTCAAGTTTATTACTATGATCTCCATCTGTACATATCTTATTTCTTTTTAATTTGTTGATGTACAGGAATATTAGCTTCTCTCCTGAAAATTTGCCCTTTTGAACTGATATGGGGAATTTTTAAGAGCAGAGGTTTAGAGACCAAGACTGTTAAATATTCTTTGTTTTATCATTGGTTATTTACTGATATCATATTACCCATTATACATTTTTGTAAAACATAATTATATTTAATAATGCCTTAGAGTTTAAAATATTTTGAATTATTTTATATTATTTGCACAACTACACGTGTACAAAAACTAAACACAGAATTAGCTGAGTCCCTAAAGACCCCTTGGAAATTTCATAGCAAAGTCATGGCTTGAGCCTAGTATCTCAGCCGTCAATCCTGATTCTACTTCTAAAGCCCCCATCTTGGTAACCGGCCCTGTCATTCTCTCTGTACCCCAAGTAGGAATGTGGCAGGATCACTGAGGCCTCCTTTCCCATTATCCTGCCTGCATAAGACACACTGTCTTGGCCTGGGCCCTCACCCTCCAAGCCCCACCACATCTTGACTCATTTTTTCTAGATCAAGGCACTAGTTTCTAGTCTTGTTTTGTCTGGAGACAGTCTCCACCATATAACAGACAGGATAACCTTTCAAAATTACAAATATGGTCAAGTTTTTTTTTCAGTTTAATTTCCTTTAATATTTCTCTATTACCTAAACCTCTGATCATCATTGCATAATGGAGGAATATTTTGATATTAACTGATTTTTCCCTTTGTTCTTTTAAGAGAAAACCTCACACTAAGAAAGTGTCCCAACAATCAAAACATAGAGGAGATAGTAGTAAGATAGTGGAGAGAATGGTATTGATGAACTCTTGTGGGCTATCATCTAGCTTATCAGTATTATCAGTATTATCAGGATTATCAGTATGCAGCTAATCTTGTTTCATCTATCCTTCCCCACCCTCCCACCCCAGTACTCTTTGCTGGATTAATTTAAAGCAAAATCTCAGATAAGCCCTTATGTTTTTTTTACTAGCAATTTTTCCCTTTCCTTTGATTTTCAGACAGGAACTGAGGTATTGCCCAGGCTCATTGCTTCAGGGGATGGGACATTCAGGGACAGGTAAGGTCAATTTTAGGTTTCAAGCTTTAAAGTGGGCTTTTGGAACTCTCACCAGAGACAAGGGTTTTCAGTTTCAAAAGACAAAGTGTATGTAAAGGAGTAGGTCTGGGAAGAAGAAGTGATATTGTAAATGTCAATCTCCTATCCCAGGTTTCTGAGGAGAGAAGCAATCAGAGAGGAAGCAAGCTGGGGCAGATGTCCATGAAATCCCAAGTGCGGTGGCTGTGCCCTAGCCTGGGTGAATTCCTGATGGTTGGATGTTAGAAAACACTACATTTTGGGGTACGGTGGGGACTGAAGAAGAAAGGATACCTGTGTACCTGTGCCATTATGTCCAGCTAAGCCCTGGGGAGCATCCTGAGACACCATGCTGTGTGGACCGAGTGAGAAAGGTGGTTTGGCATGGCAGATCAGAAATGTATGGAGTTTTTCTGGGGGATTTAGGGTTGTTAAGAGAAAGCCAGATGATGGGGGGGGGGGAGGAAGGCATGGTTGAGACAAGGAGGACAGAAAGTAGGAACCCAATGGAATACCAGTGGGACTCAGAGGATACCAGCCAGATGGAGACCTGGGAGCTGGAGGACCTCAGATGCTGTGGTACTTTGAATCAACCTCCAGGGAAGGGGAGAGGACAGGCCCTGAGTTGTCTTATATTCACAGTTTTGCCACCAGGTGAAATGAGAAGTTAAAAAGATTAAATTTACTTATGGGAAGCAGAGTTCACTTTTGCTCCCTGAGGTTGTATCCACTCTGTAGAGAAGTCATCAGCACACAGACTTTCCCTCTCCCTATTTTTCTTTATAGTAACTCATATTCCATGTCTTGGTTGGCTTTGTTGTTTGGCAGGCTCTGGGAGTGCAGTGGCTGCCAGAAGCTTCAGGCAGACATGACACCAATTGGCAATTCAAGGGAAGAGAAAACACCTCTTTGCCAATAGCTCCCTCAAAGCACCAGGGCTGACTCATGGAATTGTTTCATCTCATGTCCTTGAACCAACCACTGTGGCCACTGAGATGGATATGCCCATGCAGCTCACCTGAATGACACGACTATACTGAAGTTGGGGGACGGGGTCAGCTCACCTCTAGTTCTGAAGGGAAAGTGAGGGTGATGTTCTCAGAAGGGCAAAAAAGATATAGAACAGGCTAAAGGAACAGAGATATATCACGTATTTAATAAATGTTTGCTTAAATTAGTGGACAATCGAAGATCAGGACTCTTGCAACTTGACTATATTGCCTCTATCTTTATTTCATAGCTTATACATTAACATCTTTTATGAGCAAGAAGTTGTAACATGGCCGCCCTAGAATGGTGTTAGCTCTGTAAGTAAGCTAATTATGACACATTCTGTGCAAGATTTATGAATTTTTAATGGTGCTTCTATGGTACCTCACTTTCAAGATTAAAATCTTTTAAGAAATGAGGTGAGATTACATTTCAAAGTAAATGATCTGACCAGTTTTAAGTGGCATGTGAATTTAGGGAGATTCATCCATCCGGAAAAAAATAAATTTTATTTACTTATGGACTTTCTGAGTTCTCCCCAAATTTATCAATTATAGTCAAATGCTCACTGGATCTATAGGGCAGTAAGTCACCTCTAGTTATTCCTCAAGATAGACTATAAAGTCCATAAATGCAGGTCTTGTTCTCATCATGCACTCCCTGTCTAGCACAGGCTCAAAAAGTACTTATTGAATGAGTGAATGAACGAAGTGAGTGTGAGCAGTGGTCTAGATCCAAGTAGGGCAGAAACATTCAATGATGACCATAGAATGGTATGTAGACTGTTATTTTTAAGTTGTATTTGTTTTCTCATACTTGATGTGGGCTAATCTTAAAATTACATTGCATCCTGCATTTCTCCTCTCATGGCAGTTATCACACTTGTTAAAAATAACATGGTATTATTGAATCTTACCATGTAGCAGGCACTCTTGTAAGGAAAGTTCACTTAATCCCTGCAACAACCCTAGGAGATTCTGTTATTACGCACATCTTTTATTACAAAACTTGTTGCTGGTGGAGTGCTGGGATTTGATCCTGGCAGCAGGAATTTGATTTGTGTATTCTGCGTAGTAGGCTTACAGGGCCTTTTCTAAATACTTGTTTGACGTCTGTTTCTATCTTGGAATGTAGGCTTTATGATAGTCTCTTAGCCACCCCGCCTAGCAGAGGGCTTTGCACAAGTTAATGTTCACCAAATGAAAGAAGGAATTAATTAGCTAATTTCCTTAGCATGCACTGACTGAAAGGAAAGAAGAGTTAAAAAGTGTGGTAGGTATCAGAGAATTTACAAATTTCTTAAAGGCTACAAAGAGCCTATAATACTTTATAAAAATAAGAATAACTGAATATTTAATAGATTTAGATAGCTATATAGATATTTAGCATTTATAGCCTGCTTTTAGTTAGACTCACTTCTTTTAGCCCTAAATTTGAATAATAAAATCATCATATTCTTGGTGCGGGTTGGTACACATGTCACAATTAATACAAATTTTGATACTTTTCTGCTTTTACATTAGTGGCTTTTTGTTTTTGAATGATTTCTTGTAAGTGTGCTTGTGGATACAATGGAATAGAAGAAATATTTCTAGTCCTGAAATATGAAGGCCTATTATAATTGACATTTTATTCTGAATCACCAGCACTCTCCACATTTAAAGAATGATGTAATAAATCATGAAGAATATTGGTATCAAACTCTTTTAAATATTCATGTTTAAAAGCCACTGAGTGCAACTGTCTGCAGCATTTCCTTAATTGTGCCAAGTATAGTGAGAAATACAAAGATACATCATAGCAAGGATTATACTAATTATATATCTCATAATTGTCTTGAGATTTCAGTTGCTCTTTAGACTTTTAGTCTGCCAAATAGGTGTTTTTATGTGCCCCAATAGCTACCCATCTATTTTTTTTAATTGTGGGGGCTAAAAGTGAATTATCTTTGGATGTTCAAAACAAACTTTAGATTTCATTTGGACAAATCATTCAAACTTATGCTGGCTATTCATCAAATTAGGTACTTAATTTATGGAATAAAAAATTGAATCTGCAATCTCAAGGAATCTCCTGTGAGATTACAGATGCTAGAATTGAGGTAGTATTAAGTGACTTAATTTTCCGATAACTGCTAGCATTTTCTCCCCCAGTGTAGCAATTCATTTGAACTACATCCTAGTTGAATTTCATGATTTCTCAATCACTTTGTCTCAGGTTAGATCTGTAGTTTCAAGGCTTAAATGGTGTGTCAGAGGGTCTGCTCTGTTACCTTCAACTCTCTACTCCCCTTGTCTTTCTGTTTGCTTACTCCTCTGGTGCTTCCCTGGGGAGTAGATAGAGGCAAATGACATTCCCTTAGGTGACAACTCATGAAAGGTAGAGTCCCTTTTCATTTTTTGGTAAAAAAAATCACATCAAGGGCTGCCCCTAAGGTGTGCAAGATCTGGGAAAATGTATTTTTGTGCGGTTCCTGGCTAACGAACAATTAGATTAAAAATATACTATAAAATTCATGGACCCATATAACATAGAATGATTTATCAATGGACATTTAAAATAATGGATAGAGAAAAGGTATTTACATATTTATTAGTGTCTAATCAGCATAAGTAAAGATTATTTATAGTGTCCTCACCTCATCTCTTTCTGTTGATGTTCAGGAACCACCTTCTTGTGTTATTGTCAAATGTGTGCTGTTTCCAGCTAATTTCATATCTTCCACTGCAGGATAAATGTAGAAATGCTAATATTATTCACAATGCCATGGCTCTTTGGAACTTGTTTTTATAGAAACAGTATTTTTTAAAGCTTATTTATTTATTTTGAGAAAGACAGAGATAGCATCAGTGGGAGAGGGAGAGAGAGAATTCCAAGTGGGCTCTGCATTGTCAGTATGGAGCCCAATGTGGGGGTCGAACCTACGAAACTGTGAAATCACGAGCTGAGCCAAAACCAAGATCTGGACACTTAACCTATTCAGCCATCCAGGCTCCCCTATAGAAACAATATTGACCTGCTTGCCTTTGAAGTTCCCTAACACCATTGACTTAATGCTGATTGCATTATGACCCATGAGGCTGCATTATCCTGTGGGCAGTGGTTTCCAGGGACAAAGGTTATTACTTTATTTGGCTGATGATAATGTATGAAAGTTTTATCCAGTTTAACTAGGCAAATGTGAGCAATGTTTGTTTTCTGGCTATGTTAAATTTATCATTTGAAATTTTACAGTGTAAGAACAAATCACTTTCCTTCATGTCTTCTTTTGAAATCGTCAGGATCATAATCACTGTCTCCTGGAATGTGAAGTCCTCATTGTGGAAGTTATCCAGACACTGGTTTAACTCACATGGGCACATTTGTCAATTCTTTGTAGGGTCCAACAGGCCCTGCAAAATGTCATGGGGCAGAAAGCTGAGATGAGGCTTTCTCCTCACCTCTGCAATGACCGAAGGCAAGCCACCTCACACTTCTTGTCACCAAGCAAGTAGCCCTCTGTGGACCAACTAGAATGCTGAGGACCAAGCACCATTCCAAGTGTCTACTTTTTGACTGGTAGGGAACTCTTCTTGACTCACGTGGGGGAGCCAAACAGTGGGATCAAATTCCATCTGATCGTCTGCTTCCAGAGAATCCATCTGAGGTGACACTGCTCAACCCACTTTTACGTAGACTGGGGGTCAGGTCAAGGACAAGGGGAGATTTCAGAGACAGTTCCTTCTGGGTAAGTGTCAGGTTCCATGTTTCCATCATGGACGGTGTGGGGTTTCTCTCCCTCTCTCTCTCCCTCTCTCTCTCCCTCCCTTTGTCCCTTCTTCCCTTCCTCTCTCCCTCCCTCTCCATCCTTCTCTCCCTCTCCCTTTCCTTCCTCTCTTTCTCTCTTTCTTTCCAGAATGTTGCTCTGGTTGTTGAGTCCTAGAGAGGAGGATATATGGCCTCACCATCACATGTCACTTTAGTTCCATAGGCATTAGGCATTTTGTACTCCAGCCACACTATAAGCATTTGGAGGGCAGGAACTTGTCTTAATATTTTTTGTATCTTTCCCAGGACCAAATACAGTCTGGGCACATAATTAGTGCTTAATACATGTTCATCCTCTTCCTCCTCTTCCTTCTTTTTAGAAACTCCAACTTATCTAGTGCTCCAAGTGCTCTGGGGTTGTATATATCCATGCCCACTGCTACAGTCTGGTGTAACCAGCACCTTCTCTTGCAAGGACTACTGCTTCACTGTCTTAAGACACCTTACTTTTGGGACGCCTGAGTGGCTCAGTCAGTAAAGCATCCAACTTGGGCTCAGGTCATGATCTCATCGTTCGTGGGTTAGAGCCCCACTTCAGGCTCTGTGCTGACAGCTAGCTCAGAGCCTGGAGCCTGTCTTTGGATTCTGTGTCTCCCTCTCTTTGACCCTCCCCTGCTCATGCTGTCTCTATCTCTGAGAAATAAATAAAACATTAAAAAAAAGACATCTTACTTCCTCTCTTGTGGCTTCTCAGGTTGACTTTTAGAGAGTGTCTCTGAAATAAGTCAAGTCATCTAATTCCAGTGGCTTTCTTCTAGGCCTACAGTGACATTCAGAGTCCTTACTATGGTCCAGAAACCTTACCTTATCTGGCTACTGCTTCGTTTTCAATGTCCACTCCTTCCACTTCCCCCCTTGCTCATGTGCTCTAGACACACTGGCCTTCTTCATCCCCTAAGCATGAGAGTCTGATCCAAGTTTAGGGACTTTGCTCTTGTTCTTTCTTCTTCCTAGAAGCTTCTTCCCATAGGTATCTTTCTGTGAGACTCTTCCTATTATTCAAATCTCAATTTGCATGTGACCTCCTCAGAAAGGTCTTCACTGTCCATTCTAACTAAAGCAGCCATGAAGACCCTCTCTCTTACATTAGTTTATTTTATCATCTGCATGCACTTACCAGTAGCTATATTTAGGCTATGTCTTTGGGTTTGTCTGACTCCTCTCTCTTGAATGTAAGATCCATGAGTGCAGGGATTTAGTCATGTTTTCTGCTCTATTTTTAATGCTCTATTTTTGATGTAAAAAGGCTGCTAAAAAAGTACTTGCTGATGACTGAGCTATCATTCATAAATATCCCATTCATATATACAATTACGCCTCCTTTCCTGTTCTTTATGTTCTTTTTGTGTGTATTTTTCTCTTTCATCTTTTTTCTTTTTCTTGATTATACTTGCCAATCCATTAACTATTTATTATTTTTAGTAAGAAAGTAATTTTTGGTTTTGTGGATCAGCAATCATGTCTCTGTTTTCTAATTTTTTTAAAAAAACTTTAATCTTCTGTTTCTTGGTTTTACCTTAAGTTCATCAAAATTTATCTCACTCCAGAATGTTTACCCAGCATGGCATACAATTCTTGGTTTCCTGTCCACTCTCCTTTAACTACTTAGGATAGATAAAGCACACCTGAATGTAGAGATGAAATGTCAACAGAAAGCAGTTGTTCAGACACTTGTTGATGTGTATTGTACCATCTGCCTTCTCAATGAATTTTTGTGCCAGTGAAGAGCTTCCTAGTGTTTTGCCTTTAGGCTGCTCCGTTGGATTGGATAATGAGCCCAACTACTGGACCGAAGTACTTCACTGTTAGTCTACTGAGGTCTTAGAAATAAAGTTATTCCTTGAGTATCTATGAAGTTAAGTTGCCCAAGATTTATACCAAGAAATAGAGCAGAGATGTATCCCTGCCTTTTCCACATCCTCTAGCCCTTCTGTCCTGTTTCTGTTTGTTTTGTGTTCCTGCTGAAAAGGAGTGGGATTCACCTTTTATGAACTCTTGCCCTTAGTCTGTCTTTGAGACTTAGAATGGGAGAGAGAATAATTTAGATCCCATAAGAACATGTTGGCAGACATTCTCTGATATCATGATCCCCTATTTTGTTTCCTAAGTTAAGAAGACTATAAGGCAGAGGCAGGCTATGAAGTATTTAGTTGAGAATATCCAAGGACTTTTGGAATATGGCAGCCTGCTACGTCATCTCAGAGTAGGATTAACTGAAGTAGTGCTTTCCTCAACACCCATAACAATGAAGTGCACATTTACTGAGGAAAAATTTACATGATTTTATTTGATTATGGACTGGGTGAAAAACTTGGAAAATCCATCTTTTTACTTATGCTCTTTGTGCTGAAACTCATTCTAGTTTTCTAAACTTTTCTTTTCTGGTCACAAAGGTCATTAGAAATCCATTTGTTGGAAGCAGATTCCAAAATAGAAGCTAAGAACAATATGATTTAATAAGGAAAGCACACGCTTTTATACCCAAATAGCTTACTGAAGGAAGTAAAAGCCAGCTCATTGTTTGCATTTCTTCTTAAAATTGTAAAAAAAACACACATACGGACTATAGGTCTTTTGGTTAGATTTTTGGTTTTCTTTAAGCTGTAAAATGATTCACACAGTGAGGAATTATAACTAGCCTTAAAAATATAAAAACTATATATTAACATATACACATATTTATCCATATATTTATATAAATACATGGCTATACATATATATGGTATAAAATACAATGTATATCTCAAATGTGTATGAACAAGTTACGTGAAGCATAACCAAGTTGTCAGAGCAATAATATTGTCATTTAAAACAGACTCCTCTACATGCTTTGCTTTTTCAGAAAGTTGGATATCAATCCTTGGAATTGAATTTTATCATACAACTTCCATGTAATTCTAGCCTACAGTTTATTTCATAGAGAAAAAGAATAATTCAAAACTGCTATTCTCAATCACGACCTCACCTCATGGGAAGTGGAGAAATATTGGACCGTGAGCTTTCCAAAGCCATGGTAAATTTGTTCATATCACATCTGGCCCAGCGACAGCATCTGATGCTCTTCAGCCACTTTGTCATGTAATAGCATTCTCTCCACTGTCTCTTCCATATAGATCCCTCTGGTTTGACTGAATTCATCAGAGTAAGGTGCTTTTAATGCAGGTAATTAATATGAAAAGGTTTGGGAGTATGTATTATCCAATGTATACACTTATTGAGAAACGCCTTTCTCTTCTACCCCATGCAGTTTATGGCATATTCATGTATCTGATAAATCTTGGCTTAAGTCAACAGAAGCAGGAAAGAGAAGAATGTGTGGCTATGCAGAGTAATGGGGAAAGGTTGCTTCAGAGCAACATTGGAGAGGAGAGCAAGGAGGGGAGCTCGGGGGAGGACTGACACTAAAGTTGGAAAAGAAAAGTGTAGGCAGCTCATAGAGAGATCTGATTCTAGGATTTTATACATGTTAAATATAGTTGACCCTCCTTATTCATGGCTTATGTATTTGTCAATCTGCTTCCTAGATAAAATTGATTTGTAACTCCCCCCCTTCAAATCAATATGGTCTTTTGCAGTCATAATGAGACATGCATAGAGGGGCAAAAATTGGAGTCCCCAGAGAAGCTAAAGTTTTGCCTTCTTGTTTCTCAGACTGTAAACCAGTCTTAAAATTGTAAAAACACACACAGACTATACGTCTTTTGTTTTAATTTTTGGATCTTTTCACAGTATATCTAGTGCCATGCTTCGCACATTTTTTGTTCTTTTTGTTGGTGATTTCACTGTTTAAAATGGCCCCCAAGAATAGTGCTGGGATTCTGTCTAGAGTACGTACAGGCGAGAAATCTATGGTGTGACTTACGGAGAAAATACATGTGTCAGATAGTATTCAGTAAGCTTTTTAAGGCATCAGTTACTGTGCTGTTATTAGTTTGTTAATGAATCAACAATGTATGTATTAAATAAGATGTTTTTTTTAAAAAAATGGTTATTTATTTTGAGAGAGAAAGAGAGAGAGAGAGAGAGAGAGAGAGATATTGTGGGGGAGGAGCAGAGAGAGAGGGAGACAGAAAGTCCCAAGCAGGCTCCTCTCTGTCAGCACAGAGCCCAACGCGGGGCTAAATCTTGTGGGATCATGACCTGAGCAGAAATCAAGAGTTGGATGCCCAATTGACTGAGCTACTCAGGCACCCCCAAATTAGATCTTTTTAAAGAAAATCTTACACACAAGATTACATATTGGTCAATTGATGAAAATTCTGAGACCAGAGGTTTGAAGGAACCTAATTCTGTTTATCTCCTAGAAGGAATGATTCCATTGTCACTAATTCATTGTGCCTGGTGACTTCACAGAACATTATCTATCACAGTTAATAAGAATTGCTTGTAACTTTTTCCTAAATGCAATGGGAAGTCACTGAAACGTTTAAAGCAGAAGATGTGCTGTAGAGCATGTATGTGCATGTCTGTGCCCATTTTGAAGACAGGCAAGCGATGTCTGCCTGCATGTTTTGAATAGCATTTAGATTTAAAGTTTGGTTATGCAGAGTATTGCAATCTGTAGTGGGCCCTGTATTCTTTCTAACTGTAGTTTATGTACACATATGCACACACACATACCATCGCTCAACTAGATACAGTAGCTTCTTTAACTGCTTTATTATCTCATTCAACAAATATTTTTGAGCACCTTTTGTGTGCCAGGGATGTTTTTCAGGACTGAAGATCGAACAGTAGACACAAAATCTTTCCGTCTATGGAGCTTATAGTCTAGTGCAACAGTTCTCAATCCTGGGTGACCATAAAATTTTCTGAGAAGTACATTAAAAATCCTGATGCCACAGTCTACCCCCAAATCAATTCTCTGTGGGTGAGACCAAGGCATCAAGTATTTGTTAAAGTTCCCCCAAATGATTCTGCTGTCTGATTAGTAGAATAACAACCACTTAAATGGCGCTTGTTTTGTGTTAGGTATAGTTTTAAGCACTTTACATATATTGTGTCTTTTAATTCCCACAGTAGACTCCTGAGTTAGTACTACTACATCCCCACTTGACAGATCAGAAAACTGATACACAGAGAAGTTGAGTACATTGTTCAAGTTTGCTGAGTTAGTAAGTATCAGAATCACACCTGGGAAGTCTGGATTCAGTGCTCCTGCTATTAGCTTTTACTCTAGGTTACCTTGCCCTCAGCTGTTCAGGCCTGAGCCCTGACTTAAGCCAATTAGTAATCTTCTATCAGAACTTTAAATGACAGGAATGGTGGGCATGGGAAGCTAGAAACCTTTTAGAGGGTAAAATGCTTCCTTATAAAGGCATACTTCTTGCACTAGAGATGAAGGTATCATGAATCAGGAATCACAGCTGATGAACACCAGAAGCATCCAACACCCTTATTTCAGCTGTTTTTAAGGCCTGACCAAATCCCTGCTCTTCCATTATTTGTCTGTATGAACTTCAGTTGAATTCTTTTGACCATAAAATGCCCATTTTTTTCTAAGCTAGTTAAAGTTAGGAGTTATTTGTGAGTAGAAGTATCCCTAGTTCATTGGTTATATTCTCTACCATATTTAGTACACTCAAGGAGCAATGTTAAATGAGCTTATCATCAACTGTATATCATAACTCTATTATGATCCCAGAGATCTCTCAATCTGTGATGTTGAGACAGTTGTCTAAACTGTAACACAAATAGCAATGTCTTCAAGTAGCAGCTGGTTCCTTCTGAGGAACTGATATCTCTCAAGAGTGACTGCTGGTGCTCATGGGCAGGTGGCTTTCCAGGGAGCCATCTTGTTAGTAGATATTTTAGCCCTTGCTGAATCCAGGATCTGGAGAAATCTTTTCATAGCTTAGGTTTTAGCTCCATAAATAATTAAGAACATATAACATGCTTCTATGCAGAATCCTTTATTTCCTTGTTTTGATTTTAAATGAAAGCCTCCTAGTATATTATTTCCAGACTATACACTGATTGACACTAAGGCAATACTGTGTATTCAGACCATTGTGTGTAGCACGGAGTCTGCTAAATTTTCAGACTGTAGAACATATTATTTTATTCCCTGGTGGCATTTAAGAGTGGGTTTTACACTGCTTCCTGTTGTCCAACTTAAAAAAATGATTCCATCAACTCTAGACGATGCTGTTTTAGATAAACAGAAAAATGGGTAGGAGCTGAGCTAGCCTTCAGTGGAATCTGTATTTAGCAGTTCAATGCATTCTGGGATTAATTTCTCTTCTGTAACTGCAGAAATAACTACAAGATCCCAGAAGAACTTGTTACAAATATTGAAGTACACAGCATTTATAAAATCTTTCTACTACTGGAAACATTCTAGCTCCAACCTACTGACCCCCAGTATTGTAAAGTATGGACTTCCTCATCTCTTTTCTGTTTCTATAGCTGTCTCCTTCACTATACTACAATTTGATTTGTATTTAATTTGGATATTGTCAGTATTCTATTGTTAATCTTTTATGATTATGAATCCCTAAATGGGCTTGTCCCTGAACCTTATCAGCCTGTACAGGCAGCAAGGAAGTGAATAGAAGTTTCCTCCCTCAGCCTCAGTGCGCTATGAACCCTTGTGCACCAGCAGGTGGCAGCAGAAATAAATAAAATAAGCTAAAAAGTACATTACAAAGACCCAGAGAAATGATGCCCTTTGTCTAGATCTTCCAGTTTCCCAATCTCATATCTTTCTTATTTCATTCCTATCTACTTTATTTTGCAGAATAATTTGTTGATATAGCAATGGTAGTTTTAATTTTACTGCTACAGAAGAATCAGAAAGATGGAAACAGTTTTCTTTATTCTCTGCCTTGTTTTTTCCTGCCTGATGTTTGTCTACAAGGTCCTTTGGCAAAACTTCCAGCATAAGTTATTGAAAGACCATCCTTCAGCCTGGCTATAGTGAAAGACTGAACTCACAAGGCAATTATGATGGGTGACCCAGAAAATGTAGGAGAGAGGTGAGTAGAAGATGCCGAGAGTAGTGATTTGTCAGGACTGTGCAGGGAAGGGGAGTGCAGGTCCTGGGAGTGGTGGGTACCTGCAGTCTCTTCCCCATAGAGTGGCTGGGTGAAGGCAAAATACATGGGTGGGTGTTGGATAAGTGTCAAATCAATCAGGGAGGATGGGTAACTGGGGGTGCTAAGGTACTTCATCCTTACCGGGACCTTCATCTGCACCTAGTGTAGGAGAAGTCCCAGAATAATGGAACTGACTAATAAGACTGAATGTCTTAATAACTCAATGTGATATGCACATAGTCTCAGATTTACTTAGAGTAGAGAAAATAAAGTTCAATGACATTATCTTAGACTTTCAAGTTTACAGTGCAAGTTCTCTCCAGTGTACGATCTTGGATTTTGGTTTCACAGAAACAACTTGTCTCATAACAGGTAGGGTTGCAACTGTGTTCTAGCAAATTCCTATCTTGATGCAAAGTAAAGATATTTTTCATCCTTCCCTGGGGTGGCCACTGAAGGAACAGGTGCTCCTACCAGTCACTGAGCGCCCTTCTATTTTAATTCTTGTGATAAGTGAACATGGGAGACAAATAGGCCTGACTTGAAGACATCATCTATACCCAAACTCTTCCTACCAACAACCTCAGCTCATAGGCTAAGAAACTTGGGACACAAGACTTATAGTTTTCCACTTACGACCTTTAAAAATGAAATCCATATTAACTAACTTAACTCCCACAACTGGCCCCCAAATTTTAAAGAAGACTTAGCATCTCACTGATATTCTTTGAAAGCTTAAAAGAGCAACTTATAAATTTTTAATAAAAAACTATCATAAATCTATACTTAGTTGCTACCAATAAGTGTCAATTAACTGAGGTATAAAGTGGTAAAATGGCATGTAAAACATTAGTTACAAAAATCATCTATACAGCTCCTGAGTTCAGAAAATCTAAATCATAAGAAGATAAGTTTCTCTCACTGAAGATGCAAGACACTGAATTCTTTATTTGTGGTTATCCTTGAGTGCAATATTTTTATTATCTTTATTGAAAACCTTGGGTAAAGGCGACTGGCACAAATGAAAAATCAAGATATGTATCAGCAAGGATTAAAGATAAATGAGAGAAATAACTTCTGTGATTTGGGAAAATTGGGATCACATAGCCTTCTATAAAATCTGAAAACCCATAAAAATCTCACTGCAAATGTTTTTAGTATAATCTTAAAACCAGTACTATACTCTGAGCAGCATTCTGAAATCTAGCCTGTAGAGGGCAGTCAAAGAGTGACTCATAGAATTTAACTTAATCCAGGCTCTATACAGATCTTGAAGATTTCCTTCAAGTAAGCAAGCATCCTTAACTCTATAAAAATCCTGTGTCTTCATTATATAATTTCTGGGTTCTGAATTCACGTTATAGTTATAACAACGTTTTTTTCCTCACAAGTATTGGTTTCCTTTAAATTATTCAGGATCTGAAATTTGTGAAGTATCGCTACTATCTTTAATTTAATGTGGCCCACATTGTTTTTCAAAAGATTCACTGTAGAACAGAAAATGACCATTTTTTTCTGTATCTTTGAAAGGTCTGAATTTAGAAATGTTGAATTAAATATTTATAGAGTGTGAGTTTAATTGGAGGAGTTGCCAGATAAAGATATATAAACCTTCTACTGCTTAGAGTCATATCAAAAAATTTGAACTCTTGGCTTTAATTCCTCTTACCTAATGCCCCTTTGGGGAGGATTTCTGGCACTTGCAGAAGAGATCTGTACAGAACTCAGCATGTTTGCGGCACAGCAGCGTCAAGATCCCCCTAATTCATAGCTAGTTTGCACCCCCAGGGGAATCAGGTATTAGAATCAAGAACTTCAAATGAAGATGGTATGAAGTTTAGTTTTTAAAAATGATCAAGACTGACCTTAAAAATTTGTTTCAGGGGCGCCTGGGTGTCTCAGTCGGTTAAGCGTCTGACTTCAGCTCAGGTCATGATCTCACGGTCCTTGGGTTCGGGCCCCGCATCGGGCTCTG
This sequence comes from Hyaena hyaena, assembly GCF_003009895.1. Taxonomy (NCBI): domain Eukaryota; kingdom Metazoa; phylum Chordata; class Mammalia; order Carnivora; family Hyaenidae; genus Hyaena; species Hyaena hyaena. The sequence continues at coordinate 239,280 of NW_024081984.1, read as the reverse complement.
TGCAGACAGTTCAAAGCCCGGAGCCTGTTTCAGATTCTGTGTCTCCCTCTCTCTCTGCCCCTCCCCAGCTTGTGCTCTGTCTCTCTTTGTCTCAAAAATAAATATTAAAAAAATTTGTTTCAGAAGTTGGTTTCACATGCTAGTTGGAACAGAAATCAAGCAACATATTAATCTTCAATTCAATCCAACAAACAACTTGATGCCACCATGTGCCTATCATTGATGGAAGAGGAGAACAGAATATACCCAAGATGGAAGTTGTCGTGGGGCACACTTCCTGCTCACGCTGATGGAATGTGATGCTTTCTGTGCCAGCAATTTTCAAAGTACAGTGAGTCCTATTCCCCTTGCTCTCCCATCCCCTAAACCACCAGCAGCAGTATCACCTGGGCACTTGTCAGAAATGCAAATCAATAATGCTGTGTGTGAAGCCCAGCAATCTGTTTTTTTTTTTTTTTTTAATTTATTTATTTTTGAGAGAGAGGGGCAGCCTGAGCAGGGGAGGGTCAGAGAGAGAGGGAGACACAGAATCTGAAACAGGCTCCAGGCTCTGAGCTAGCTGTTAGCACAGATCCTGATGCGGGGTCCGAACCCATGAACCATGAGAACATGACCTAATTCGAAGTTGGACGCTTAACCGACTGAGCCACCCAGGTGCTCCAGCAATCTGGGTTTTCACAAGCCCTCCAGACGATTCTGTTGGGTGCTCAAGTTTGATACCCAAATCACTGCCTCCAGGCAGGGAGAACAACCCACACTCTTAGTAATGAAGACAATAATATGGCTTTTAACAACACTATTGCCTGCCTTTTCAGATGACTCAGAACCCAGGCAGGGAAGAGGGAGTGTGTTCAGTGGACCCCTAATGAAATTCAGGATCTAGCAGAGGAGATGGATTTATATGAAGTTTAAGTTTAAAACAGTGTAATTCTCAGTCTTAACACAATTGTTATGTCAAAAGAACCCATCTGTCTCTTTGCAATATAAAAAAAAGTTGTGTTTTTTGTTTCTTCCTGCAGTTTTTCCTTCTTTACTTTCTTCAGTCTCAGAAATAGCAACCTGATCCTTATAGCAAAATAAGACATTTTATATTGAGAAAAAACAAGCTGTCACACATCTTTAAGAAATGCTTTTCTCGGAATGTTTTACGAAAACCTGAAGGATGGATCCATTTAATACTCATTAGGATATATCAGAAATTGATAACCCAAGAATGTTTTGGGTAACTTCTTTTGGAATTTTTGCATTGTAAAGAAAGCACAGGCTTTACCTCCAGTTGAGAATTAAAATTCCCACTCCACTTCTCTTTGCTAATCTAAATCCTGCTGGTCCCTTGATGCCTGGTGTGAATTTCTTTTCCTTGACTACCTCAGACACTAGAGACCCCCTTCTTTCTCTGATGCCCATAGAACTCATAGCCTGATTTTCTTGCCTGACACTTCACCTGTGCGCCTTCATTAATGATTCATCCATTGACTTAACTTTTGAATCCATCATTTCAAAAACTTCTCATAGAGAAAGGAAACTATCAACACCCTAGAGGAGAAAGCAGGAAACAACCTCCTTGACCTCCACCGCAGCAACTTCTTACTTGACACATCCCCAAAGGCAAGGGAATCAAGAGCAAAAATAAACGATTGGGACCTCATCAAGATTAAAAGCTTCTGCACAGCCAAGGAAACAACCCATAAAACTAATAGGCAACCAACGGAATGGGAAAAGATAGTTGCAAATGACATATCAGATAAAGGGTTAGTATCCAGAATCTATAAGGAACTCACCAAACTCCACACCTGAAAAACAAACAACCCAGTGAAGAAATGGGCAGAAGATATGAACAGACACTTCTCCAAAGAGGACATCCAGATGGCCAACAGACACATGAAACGATGCTCAGCATCCCTCCTCATCAGGGAAATACAAATCAAAACCACACTG